>NW_022601391.1:1541103-1546636 GCF_009176505.1 Sitodiplosis mosellana
AAAAACAAAAACAAAAACAAAAACAAAAACAAAAACAAAAACAAAAATCTTGTACCTTGTGAACAGTTTTATTGAAATTAAATACAAAAATGGTTTTAATCGGGGGATGAATGCATCTCATACAGAAGCTGATAACTGCATTTATCAGCTGCATGAAACATTTTTTCAAAAATAAAATACATGTTGATAAATTACGTGGAATAAAATTATGAAAAAAAATGTACGTCGTTTGGTTTTTTTCCCCCTTAAAAAGCGCATCGTTGACAAATTTGCCTAATCCCGGAAAAAAAATTCTTCAAAATTGTTTGCACAAATTCGATTGTCATCTCATAAAAAATGAAGAAAAAACCTTACAAAGTACCTTGATTTGAAATGACGTCGCAGTTCGACTGATGTACGACAAATTCCAATTCGCCACATCGTTTCTTCGGTATTTGAGCAATTTTTCGCCGCGCTGCCAATCAATTCATCGGAACAAAAAGTCAAGCGAAAAGTGACAGATCAAAATGATATTCATAATAAAAACATAGAGATTTTCTATAAATGGAATTTAATTTTTTCTAAATTATATTTTGTGTTTTTTTTGGTATTGGAACCAGCCTCAAAGTTATTGCATATTTGAGTGCTTTTATTGAAATATTGACGGATTACGTGTAAAACTTTCCAGCAAATTAAATTACAGTGCAGTGAATTGGAAATTGTTGGTATAGATTTTGTTGAATTGTGTTGTGTTTAGTGAAGCCAAAATTGTATCGATCCGGTCCCTTTTTTTTAGAAAACGTGCAGAATCCGTCGAATTTGGTTAGAAGTAAACTTCGGACGGGGCCACATTACATTGGAAATTGATTAAATCAATTGCATATATTTGGACATTTGTACCAGTTTGTATTTGATTCCGTGTTTATTTTGCGTCGCAAAATTATGGCAACGAATAAGCCAGCATCATCGACCGCACACCAGCATCATCGCAGCCCGGTCAAAGGTATTTTGAAAACATCCAAGAGTTTTGAAAAACATGAAACGCCTGGGTAAGTGTATGCCAATCATTTGTGGCCCATCAAACAATACCAATTTTGATGTGATTTATCTTTTTGATTCATGCATCATGTGGAAAACACACACACGGAACAGCATCAACAAGAGTACGAAGTTTGATGAGATTAATGTACAACTGACGCATCATCCTGCCGACAAAGATTACGGCCACATGAAAATCAATGAACCAAAGACACCGTTCCATTACGATGATGTCAATGTCGACGAACTAGATGCTAATATGCTGGCCGAAAAGTAAGCACCAATCGACCCAATTTACCCTCCCCTCTTAAACGCAATCATTTTTTTTTTTTCGTTCTGACACAATAAATATCGTAATTCGAATGTTTTATTCTCTGGATACTTTTCCCACAATAAACGTTGACGATTCTGTGTTTTTTTATTTCATATCGATTTTACGTGTAGATTGGAAAAAACGTTGACACACTCGCAATTCGTTGATCGATCGGATGATGACAGCGATGAGGATCAAATCATTGAAACCGAAGAGGAATTACGTAAGTTGACGAAATGCAACACGTGTTCTAAATTTAAACATCGATCGCTGTATAGCAATATAATAATAAGTGATGTGGGTGTCGAGTGCGATGCAATTAGTGCAAATTCAAAATAGCAATTATGAATACGTGTATTGAAATTTAAATGGTGCACCATTCCAACTTTCATTTTATCTGCAGAGAAACGAAGAGATTTTGAAAGACGCCGTAAATTACATTATAATGAGTTTGAGGCAGTTCTACGAGCCCGTGAATTGATGGAAGAGGATGAAGACGATGATGCAAACGCGCAAATTGAAGTCGATGAGCCGTCACAGTCAGCCAAATAGAATCAAAATTACTAATACCCTGGACCAATTCTTCCATACAATTAGTTAAAACACTTTTAGAAGCAATCTACGCCTTCAATGTTTTCCAATCAACACTTTTTTCAGGATAGAAAATACAAATGTGATTTTGTCAAATTAAAAATGAAGAATGAAAAATTTGCAGCAATGCAAGACAAACAAAAACTTATGGGAAAAACATAAATCAATTGAGTAATAAACATTTGAAATAAAAACAAAACTCACAATTTACACCATGAATATGCATCAACAAGAGCTTCACACCATTTTTTTTATACATAAAATAATAAAAATTAGCGTTGTAAGAATTGATAGACATTTCTATGCGTGTACCGACTACCAACGTAGTGATTAAGAGATTGATTTGTAATTTAATGAAGAGATTTACTGCTCATTGAAAAAGGATATGAATAAAATGAGACAATAACACACCATACTTGAGTGAGTGTTTTTCAGTTGAATTCGTTTGATAATTTCGGAGAATTTGAGGGTATTTGTGCTGTTAAAATGTCATAACTAGCCGTATGGATATCAAACAGCGTTGTTGGTTTATTAAATAATTCCTTTCGTCGAATTTTCCGATTGATTACGAGGGGTGGCAACGAAACTACTTTCCCACATACTGGGTCACAGACTTTTCCATGGAAAATAAAATTGGAAAGCAATATTCCAAAGCCAGACATGGGCAAAACCACGTCGCTGGTAGTTTAGATTTTTTTTTGGTAGATCGTAAGCTTCGGGGCAAGGTACCCATTATCCAGTTCAAAAGAAGTCCTCCACAATAAGGTCACCACCGAAAAAAAAAAACATCTCCAAACATCTTTGTCAAAAGTGCCAATGGCATAGTTGTTACCATGTGCGTTCGAAGCATTCATTATTGTATTAATATGAAACTTTGCCATTAATATTATGCATGACTACGAATCGGAGCGCAGCGACGGGTGGGAGAAACAACGGAACAGAACGAGAGAGAGAGAGAGAGAGGGAGGACTGCCCACCAACATGGAAATAATAATAATTTATTGACGGAATACGTATGTGATTAAATCATTTGCTGTCACACAAACGATACCAAATCAACATTTCGTTTACATCCATATATAAATGGCGGTGCGATTTAACACCATAAGAAATTGTCGCGTTGAATATTTGAAGTGCGGAAAAAATGATAAACCGCACTTTCGAACATTGTCGAAAGTCGATTTACGATTTGTCAGTTTGGCTCCATTAATACTCAAAAACAAAATAATTCCCAATAATCATTAATCAGCCAACGTTTATCCAAATCTATATAGAAAGCGAAAAAAAATAGATAAAATGTCAGCCATAATTATGGGATTGTCATTTCGATTGCGGCTTTGCAGAATATTGCCATATTGGATTGACTGAATCAGCGCACTTGTCGATTTCCATTGAATTCAATTTCTAATTAAAAGCTGTAAGTATGAATGGGGTACCCTTCGTCAGACAATTTCTCACTCGACTTTTTGCTCTAACATTGATGACCAATCGTATTTCTGGCTTTCTCTCGATCCATCTTCGTCCTTCTCTCGCTATCACTATGTCCTATGGTCAAGCGAATGAATCTCTGCATAATGTCATACTAATAAAATGTGTCGTGTTTCAAAATGATTTTATTTCTACATTTTATGAATGAAGAACAATGATAAATTGCTATAGTATTGGTCCAGTTGAAAATGAATCGGATACAAAATTGACACAATGACTTTTCCGTTTGACAAGAAAATGATATCCTGCATGTATTCGTCATTGAATTTATTATTTCAAAGTAGATTCAGCTGAAATTCAGTTGAATGAAATGCGTTAATCTCTTTTCCTTAATCGATTAAATGTCATGGTGAGAGGAATAGCCCACAATAATGCAATCAGAAATATCACATTTTGAATCTGGGTAAACAATACGCTAATGAAAAGAGAAATGGCCGTAGCTTCGAAGGTGGGCTTATTGGATTCTCGTATAAAACGCAGAAATTAAAAACGCAGAAACGACAAAACGCAGGAAAAAAAACGCAGAAAGACAAAACGCAGAAAAAAAAACGCAGAAAAAAAAACGCAGAAAGACAAAATGCAGAAAAAAAAACGCAGAAGAAAAAACGCAGAAAGACAAAACGCAGAAAAAAAACACAGAAAGACAAAACGCAGAAAAAAAACACAGAAAGACAAAACGCAGAAAAGACAAAACACAGAAAAATGAAAAATTTGATTTTTGACTAAAATATTGGGTAAATGAGGGTTCTTTTGGGTTATTTTTCCGAAATAATGGCATTTTATTTTGGCCAAAACCTCGAATAGTGTATTTTTCTGGTACCTCACATACATTACATTTACACTAGCATTTAGGACAACAACAAAGAGAGAGAAAGAAAATAAAAGGACAAAAACTAGGGGCATTTAACTCGAAAAAAATTCGTTTTATGCGAAGAATATGCGCTTCAACTCATAGTATGTGGCGATTTCTTCGTACTATGCGTATTATGCGGTGTCTATTCGTTAGAAGTGCACACATTCGATGTCCGAATACTGCACATAGACCATTCATACTGCGAATAATTTCGCATGAATCCTACTAAAATGTTTCCTTCTCTGATTGGTCACACGCCACAATATTGACTATTTTGAATTCAAAGTGCAACGACTTTTTTCATGTAAAAATTCAAGAAATACTTGACTGCAAGTGTTTGATTTGTATTTATTTCGGCTCACATTTTTTGCTGATCATTTTTGTTAACTTCAATCATTTGTACATATGGATTTTTTATTATTTATAATCCAGATGCTATTTCCAAGTATAATGAATCGTCGATTTTTATATCTACCAAAACTATCGGCGATTTTACTTCAATATTTGTATAATATAACATTTTGATTTTCGTTTTCATTCTTATTCTTTGCTATTATATTTTAATTTTGTGTTATATTTAAATTCAATTTTCATCAATTAAGAACAATCTCATTAGCAAGAGATTTGATAAATATTAAAGACAGAAATTGTTGATGTCAAATATTGTTTGAACGAAACTTAACGATACAACAGAATGTTGACATTGTGTTGATGCGTCTTAAATCGCATCGTGGCGTCATTATGTGCACGCGTATTCGCTTCTATGCGTAATATTCGTGACTATGTGCAAAATTCGACACACTTCACTGTGGCACACAATCTATGCGCGTTTATCCGTACAAATCACATATATGAAAAAGAGTAAAAAGCCCCTAGGACAAAAACCATTATTCATTCATAAGACAGTGCAACATTTTTTCGGTCATCGATGCGGGCATAAGTTTTGAGTATCGCTGCTGAAAGTACTTACCAAAACTAGAAATTCTGCATCATTCGTTTTGCCAACTTGGCTACCTTTTTCATTTTATGGAATTATGTATTTTTGGCTCAAACTGGACTTTGAGCACTTTTTCGACATTTTCACGAGGCTATATCTCGGTGAACCGTAGGGAATATTGTTTTTGTGTCTCAGCAAAGTTGTAGGTATTGAATAGGAGAAAAAAAATGCAGAACGAACTTACCCAAAAAAATGCATCTAGGGCCTCAAAATCGCAAAAGTGCCCATTTTTTACCATTTTTCAACCATAACTCGCAGCGTATCCTATTTTTAT
>NW_022601391.1:1547036-1567387 GCF_009176505.1 Sitodiplosis mosellana
TTGTCTTTCTGTGTTTTTTTTCTGCGTTTTGTCTTTCTGCGTTTTTTTTTCTGCGTTTTGTCTTTCTGCGTTTTTTTTTCTGCGTTTTGTCTTTCTGCGTTTTTTTTTCTGCGTTTTTTTTTCTGCGTTTTGTCTTTCTGCGTTTTTTTTCTGTGTTTTTTTTCTGCGTTTTGGCGTTTCTGCGTTTTATCCGGATACCGGCTTATTGAATCACTTACAAAAATGTATGCATCGAGTTGAGCGAAGCGAAATAATGATTTTTATTAGTAAAAAAACATGCGCGTAATTATTCACTGTTCGAGAAATGGACCGTTCGAAAAATATGGAAAATACGTTGATTCATGGGTTAAGTGTGATTTTTCAATGTTTTCTATATTTCAGTGACAAAATATTTATTATAATAATGTCAATTTGACCAGAACTTGGCAAATGGTCAAGGTTGAAGGAGGGAGGAGGAGATGAAGACACCGAATTGAGGTATTTTCGTTCATTTGTTTGAATTAAAACGTATCACTGCCTAAAACTTGCAATGCAAAATAAATAAATAACCCCATTATACGGCGATCGCTGCATTCGTAGTCATTAGTCGGTCGAGCTTTCAAATGCGCACCGTATGCAAGAGACGAAACGAAATGAGACGAGACATGTGATGTGCGAGGCAAGAAGAGGTGAACCATCAGCCACCGTGTTGGATACAGGCCTAAATATATTAAGCCGCGTCGACCAGCCAACCGACTGAAATCGAAATAGAGCGGTGAACATATTCCGCTGGCCATCCGTTCTTCTTTTGCTTACCTTGTATCATTGTGCACATGATGTTCCTTTGGTTTGTTCATTATTTAGACCCGTGATTTCATCTGTGCACGCTACTAACCAACCACCAACAGCCTACCACCTTCCATCACGCCAAACTCCACTCGCATTTATTCTTCGATGGAATATATTATGGAAGCAAGTACAACTAAATGCACACCGAGATGGTCCTGAACGATACAAATCAATTTTATACCTCCAGTCCTCTGGCGCATCGTTCTTCGATGCAATGCACTGTGTAGTGCATGCAAAGTAGTTGCCATTATAATTACCATTTACGAATTTCAAAACGATTCACAACGTTTCACATTTTGTTGTTGCACATTGTCACCGTCAACGTCGTTGAGGTAAAATGCAATCGCCATAATATCGTATGCGTAAATGTTTTCTGGGCACACATACGAAAACCCACCACGAAAAATATCGACGCATTTCGGTCCGGGGAAAGGACAATTCGAGTAGAGAGTAGAGAAGAGCAAAAAAAGCACAATCACTCACACACACAAATACGTGCACACAGCACATTGCACAGCCAGCATCCATACTGTTATACTGCGGATGAGGATGAGGATGAGAGACGAGGTGCAAGAGGTGATCGAAATAAGGCTGCAAACGAACGCACAAAACTATACGAATGTACATAGAACATAAATAAGCATAACTAACTAAAGCAACCGCCAAATGAACGAACCGAACCACCATCTACGCCATACACACATTCACACACGCACGCACGCAATACCCATTTGAATTGCATAGAAATTAGAAAATTTGTGCATTTGATCTCGATGCAAATACGCTTCGTCTCTCGCATACTTTGTTGTTTCAACTGTTGTACTCTTTTTCTATCTACCTTCACCCACCTTCTCTCCTCTCTCTCACTTTTCGCATCCAACAAAGGACTCCTTTTCGTCTATTTTTTAGGCCATGCACACATATTTTAGCTGTCGATGCATTTATACTGCACAGTGTGCAGTGTGCAGTGCACACACCTATCACCGGGTCTCTTCGGCCGTTTGCTTGCATTTTCCGTTGGTATTTCGTTTTAGATTTTTGCATTTAAATGCACTTTCTGCAGCTTACGTGTTGCAGACGTAACTACAAGCGCGTCCATCATATTTGCTATATTTCTCGTCATCGTCATCATCATCGTCGCCGTTGATAATGGTGATACGTGGCTGGTTTTCACCCGATCCATTCTGGAATGTGCAACTTGCAATACATATTGATCCTGAGGCTTAACAAAAGAGATTCACAAGAAAAATAGAGTTGATGGTTGCGAGAAAATAGACAACGGGACACACCAAATATTGATAGATTACCCACACAAATAGATGTATAGATATAGACATGCACGCACACCATCATGCATATATTCTTTGAGATTTTCAACGCTTTTATGCATACATAGCACAAAAAAGCCCCAAAGATGTATTTATGTGTGCACAGCATAACATACCAGAGCAGAGCGGAGCCCAACTGAGCAGAGAATGAGTTTATAGTTTGATCGAGTTTCAGCGAGCGGCCGAAAGTATGAGTAAAGAACAATATTTGAAATAGATAAAACAGATCCCATATGCAGCATTGTTTTCTATCTCTCCTACTCACCACCGATGAAAACGAATAAGCAGAAATAACGTCGGCCAGTCAGCCACATTCACTTATTTACAAATCAATAGCACAACTCGATTCATGTATACGATACACAGCCTATGCCAGTGGTGTAACAATGAGAGTTGTGAAGGCAACCCGTATAAATTAATGCGAAAGGAAATCTAGGAAATAAAAAGACAAAAATTTGGTTTTTTATGTGTTCATTATTTTGTGAATATTTGTGCGTTCAAGCCAAGTATGCGATAATAGGAAATTCAATCAATGTAGTATTCGGTGTGGGGATTAACGTAAAACTGTATGCATCTTAGTTCAGTTACACGAATGTCGTTCAACCTACACCCTAAAATCTCTTTCATATAAGCCCAACATACTGAGGTTGCACCATTGACATAAAATTCCGCCAGTGATCTCATCTCTCTGGTTACGCTGCTGGTACTATTGAACTCCACAATAGATTGAGTCGCGTCAATATATTTTTCAAAACAATAACAGCTATGAACCACTAAATTCGCATTGTGTGTTTCGCTTATAAATATTTTGTATGGGAATCGCTTCAAATTTCACTACTGGCTAAATTTCAGTGGAAAAACTAATAAAGTAGTTTTGATTGGAAGTTTTTTGCACGAATGAATGAATGATTTCTGATTTTGCTAATTTGGGACGTTAGCCACTTTTTTCACATAAGAAATATTTGAATATGCGTCATAAAAAAAGTAAAAAAAGTGATCTAAAAACTCTTGATATGAAAAATTCACTTTCTACTGTAGAATAATGAAATAACGCTTATTTCACTTGTTTTAACACGACTCTCACTGCACACACTCACTGACGGAGTAAAACTAATATTTTCGACTTTTTTATGTGATGCAATTAAAAAATTATAAAAGACTTTACCATTTTTGAACCTCTCAATTCAAAGCCTCAATCACAAGTGCCATCATGTGTTGATAAGTTGATTTTCCTCTCTTCATATAAATTACGTTTGTAGTATTTTAATGAAATAAACAAAAAAAATTGCTTATGTAACAACTGTAATGCGACATGCATGCGCTGCGGAAAGCGCGAGTAATGCGACATGCATGCGCAGGCGGCGTAACCAACGAAAGCAATTAAATAAATAAGCAGTCTTGTGTACTGATTGAACCGACAAGCACGTCTTTATATTCGCTCATTCCTTTAGTAGGTGACCACCACAAGTCACGGAATAGCAAAGCAAGTAAGTGAGTTCAATAGTAAGTACGCTGGACCTATTATATTGAAGGTAATATAATAATATACAACCACATGTTTTAGGTTCCCAATGTGACATCGGAACAAAATAAAACAATAATATGTCTTCATATTGCAAAAATATTTTTTTTAGTTGAATATATTCTTAAGCTTAAATAGTTATAAATGTATGAATATGCATTTCTTAAGGTCAAATATAAAGTGAATACAGATAAAAATCATTAAACTCCACAAAAAAATGATGATTCTATTGGTCATACAAAAAATGTTATTTAATTAAAATATGTTAATTCATCTTTCTTAAGCATTTAATCATTTTTCTAGGTATTTTATCTTTCTGATTTATGTAATGGCGATCAAAAGAATATTCTTCGCCATTAATGTGAATATCGAATTGTTGTTTGGAATCATTTAAAATTTGCTTTTGATTTTCATCACTTAAATCAGATGATACTATGTGCAATCGTCTAAGCGATGGTAAACTTTTCGTTATTTCAGCAACGCTAATATTTTGTTTTGGATTCAATTCAATAAATAGTTCCTTTAGATTGTTCATACGAGAAAGATGAGTAAAATCAATATGATCAATGCCATTATATTCTATGTGTAAATTGTGTAAGTTGACTAATGGTGAAAGTCTCGATAAATTGGTGAAATTGTTACGACTTATAATCAAAGATTGTAACTTAGTGTTGGGATGAGCCGTGATGTTATTTATTTTATTGCCTTCTGCATTAATCGCACTAACATTCATTGGAATAAAAAGTTGTGTAAACGCACAATTTGCCATATTTATAGAACTTTGAACATATCGGTCTTCATACAAAAAATCAGTGCTATTTAAACTAGGATTATTGTATATATTCAAAAAATGCAAATATTTTAACATACGAAATGATTTTGGTTGGCTATTATCACTTATGTCTAAATGAAATAAAAATTGATTGTGAAAAAATAGATGGGAATCAATCATTTCAATTCGATTTCGATTCAATACTAACGTCCTTAAATTAATTAACGGTTTGAAAACGTCTTTGGGTAGAGTGGTGATGTGATTTCTAGACAAATCTAATGTTAACAAATTAGATAAATCATTGAATGTGTCGTGTGTAATTTCCATAATTTCGTTGTTCGATAGAATCAGAGTTTCCAAACTATGACAGTTAACTAAAAAACGACTGGGCAACAATTTTGTAGAACTGTTTGTAACATAAATTTTTGTTAAATACTTGCATTTACAAATATTTATGTCGTCTATCGACGAAAAAGGTTTGTCATGAATGTAAACACTATACGATGTCAATGATGGAATAAAACCGAAAATTGATGTTACCAGCAACAACATCCTGAAATTAATAATGATTTTTGTTATTATTTTGTGTAAAATATATGAGATTGGTTTGAAGTTTACCGAAAAATTCAAATTTCAATCAAAAATATTCAACTTACCAGATTTCTGAAAACATTTCGAATGTTTCAAATTGAAAATACAAACAGAACAAGGTGATGAGTAAAAGAAAATATACGAAAATATAACAATACACATTCTTTTTTTAAACCTGAGCCAAAATTCTTTTATCCGAAGGAACGGAATGAACGAAAGAAACGAAGAAAAAAAATCCCACTGTGCAGCAAAGTACCCAAAATTTATCGTTAACAACTTGGCATTGCGTGCTATGTGATATTAAATTTACTCAGTTGAACTTATTTGGCAATGGTGTGTGTGTGTGTGTGTGCGAATGTACTATGTACTTGCCCATCATCATTCGCAAACATACGGAGTGAAGGACCACGGACGACACACACACTTACACATTTTTTTTTGTTTTCGAGAAAAACCACTTTTGCTTAGAGATATGTCCACACAGAACATAGAAATGCTTGAAATGAAATATTGTTTTATTTTTAACCGAAATGTGTTAAAAATTGTTTTTTTTTCGAACAGGATAACGAAAAACCACTTGCTTTTGCATTGTGTCTGTCAACTTTGAAAACAATTCATTATGACATACGCATTTAGATACGTGTGTGTATATTTGCTAATATGAACATTTTTGAAAATACAAGTAACCAATGTACCTAAGGGAAAAAAAGTGGCTGTAATACACAATAGATTTGAAATATAACACACATGTCTTTCTCTCTCTCTCTCTCTATTCAAACCTTTCATTCAAATTTTTCAATTATATTCTGATCAAGAAACATTTGATTTTGCTTTTAAATTTTACTTGAAAATGGTTTGATATTTTCGAGTAATGCGAAAAACGTCAAAATAATTAAAACAAATCTTCTGTTGAAAAGTATGATACAGTTTGCGTATCATACGCAGCACACAGACTGTCATTTTGTTCAAGTTTTTACTATTTCTTTTCGTTTTTCTATTTTGCTACCTGTCATTATTCCTTGCTGATAATAAAAGAAGGAGAAAAAGCAAAATTCTATAATAATTCTCAAAAGGTTTGGTATGTGCGCAAATTTTCTATTTTTGGCAGTACTGTTTTATGATTATATGCAAATGGAGAAGTTTTAGTTGACTGATGGAAAGCGGAACTCACAAAATTTGTTTTTAAATTAATTTCTACCGTATCATGATTTTCGTAACATAGTATACATTGTTTACTTGTATTTAAAAAAATAAATATATGGAGGAGAGAGCACCATATATTTATATAAGAATTAACCCAGTTTGAGGTTAAATTCCACTCTACATCGGGTAAACCACTATATTGCCACATGTCAAGGCAAGAGCGTTCTCAGGATTTCGTTAAGGTAGGGGCAAAACAAGAAATATTTGAAAATCGAGGACATTTTTTAGTTTTTTTCTATTGAAAAACGAGGACATATTTAATTTTTTTAGTATCAAAATTCACTATAAAATTAACTTATTATTAAAAAATTAATTTTCTCGGGTCTTGAGCAAAACGGGTGAGCACTTCTTCTCGTATATTTTCTGCGTTTTCCTTCGCCATTGTTCGATGTACGCTCAACATACATAAACCTAAAATTCGCGGAAAAATTTAATCATCACAATTTATGATAATGATTTGACAACATACCATTTAGACGGCTTTCCCCCATTGTAGAGCGCAACCAAGTTTTAACACGCCGTAATGTGCTAAATGATCGTTCAATAGTGCATGTTGTCGACGGCTGAGCTAACGATATTTGTAGTGCATGCTTCACAGATGGAAAAAACATTTCAGTTTCTTTTATTATGTCACATAAATCCAAGTTTTTGAGCTGCTCGTTGCTCAAATTTTTTTCCTCCCAAAGTGAACGCCATATCTCGATTTCATTGGACAAATTGGACAAGTTGTAGAAGTCAGAAAATTCTTTGATTTTGGGCTTTAATTCTTCGTTGCTTTTTCCTAACATATTGAACGGATGTAGTAAAAGCAATGAATATGCCGGTGAGTTGTCATCTGAGAATCGAACATCTAATGATTTAATCAGTGAGTCCAAATACGGAATCAATAGCGATCTCCTCCAAAACTCAGTTGGATTTGATGATGGGTGGTTTGATCGATGCCGTTGTCTCTCCACGATTCTCGGCAATACAAGCTCAATTTCAAGTTTTTCGGCAATAACGTTTGCTTCATTCAAAATTTCTTCCATTATGCGATCTGCATTTTCACGGTGACTAGAAAAGACTGACTTGATTGTATTCACATGCTCTGCACACCGAAATAGGTCAACACTTTTAGCTTGTAATGCGTTTACCACAGGCTCAAGTATGGCCGAGTACTTTGCAATAATGAAAACGCTTTGCAATAAGACAAATATTGATTTGGTACAGGCAGCATGTAGTTGAAATGCTTTTTTTCTTGTTTCAGCATTGCCGTCTGTAGTTAACTTTTCTAACCCAGCAATAATAGTTTCAAAATGATTTTTAAAAAGAGAAATACTTTTGTATTTTTCGGACCATCGTGTTGCGCAAAATGCAGGAATATTCGGGACGTATTTGCGTCGCAGAGTTGACTCTCGGAAGAAGTTTATAACGTCTTTTATTGTGGCAATCGTATTACGTACTTCCGGAATGATATTCAAGTCTTTATTCGATATAAAGATATTGCTCATTATCATCATCGTCGCAATATTGGTCGTGGTTCTACTTTTGCTTGGATACAAAACGTATTCTGCCATCGGAAAACGTGCAACCCAAAAATTCAAGAAGTCCCTTGAAGCAGGTGTGTTTGTGTACGAAATATACATTGGTTCAGGTTTTCATAAATTTTAATGTTCGTATTTCTACGTTTTCAGCATAAAAAGTGGTTCGAGCGCCGAGTCATCAAAGTCAAGATCGAAAAATGAAGAATATCAACCTTTGTTGGCCAGCAACACTTTCAATGCAATACATTCATTTTCATTAATAAAATTTGAATGTTACTCAAATTAAATGAGCATAATAAATCGTTTCTCAAGCTCAATAAAATCAAATGTGTTTGAAAATTTCTTGCATTTTTGTTCAGAAAAGTCTTCGAATTTCCATAAAAAATCAAATGTGTTTAAAAAAAATTTGAATTTCAGATCTGCTCACCCATTTTTTTGATGTAAACATTAAACAGTAATATGTCGTTGTAAAATAATAAAAAAAATTCGAATTTTTTTAGAATTTTAAAGAATAATTACACTGCGAATTGCAAACTGTGAGTTTATTTACATTAGTTCAATTAATTATTACTTTTGTTCATTTTATAATTTTTGGTCTCTATTCAATAAAATAAATGTTTACTGTCTGTCTATCACAAAACCACTGCGTATATATTTTATTATATTACTAGCTGTTTCCTGCGTGCTTCGCTACGCGTTTTTATTTTCAATTTTAACCGGCCGATTTTTTTTCATTTTAGCCAAAATATGAACCACTTTAGTATGTCCAAAATTGTAAATTATATTAAATTTGTTATTTTTTCTGTCTCTTCAATTTCTGAGGGATTATTGCAATTTATTCGAACGTAATCGTTTTACCGCTCTATGATTTTGTTATCAATTCAATTTCATTTGTCATCTTATTTCACGAATATCAAAAATTTCAGCTGCTCTCGAAGTTTCTTTTTTCGAACGATTTTCATGGTCATTTATGGTGTTTCTCTTTCTCGGATATTTTTTAGCTTTCTTGCATTAGATGTTTTGTTCTCATTATATATATTTTTTTTGAAGGCATTTTCAATTATTTATTATTATTCACGCAGAAAAAATTAAAAAATTAAGTTGAAGTGACAACAACAAGGGGGAAACTACTACTACCGCATGAATACAATCTAGTACAACACCAATTCTGATAAATTCCAAAAAATTCTGCGCAATTCAGAACAATTCCAATCAATTCCGATGTTTCCAAGTCAAATTTGATGATGATCAACTTCAAAAATTGCAAATATAGGGTCATTTAGCATCTCAAAGGAATGCTTAAGCGCATAGATGTAAAATCTTATCGAAACAACTTCAAATAGGGCGTTTTTAATTGTACATAGGTCTCACTTCCAATTCAATATTTCACTTCAAATAGGTAAAGGCTTTATGATACATAAAATATTTTCAAAATAGAAAACAGAGCTAGAATTGAGTCTTGTAGATCAAACCAAGTCAAATATGTTCTGGAAGTAAAAATCTTCAATATGCATTCAAATGAATGGTAAATGTCCCTATATTTGTGATATTTTAAGTTGATCATCACCAAATTTGACTAAGGAACATCGGATTTGAATGGAATTGTTTTGAATTGCGCAGAATTTTTTGGAATTTAGCGTGAAAATAACGATACCGTGGACGAAATGTACAAAAGTATACTACGCAACGGACGATTTATTGGTCCCGACAAATTCCGTTATTCCCAAGTTTAGTTGTATCAAAATAAACCATCATACGTTTACTGCCATATCCAATAATTCTTCTCCGGTGAGATTATTAAAAAACTGAGTATTTTCAAATTCATCCATCAAATGGATATTTTCTGCGTTTATTGATCCAATAATTTTCATAAAACGATGATAGTCACGATAGATTTTCGAGCTATTATCTATTGGTGTGGTATTTCCAAAGTGTTTGTAATACTCGCGGATAAAACTATCACATAGGGGAGAGGTTTGTAGCTTGAACCACGATAATTATTTTGCTCATAACTTGTCATAAAATGAAGATATCCTAGATGTGCTGGTACCGTTGTAAAGAAGACCTAAAATGCTACATTTTTGCTGAAGAAACTTATTTGATTTAGTGGAAAAATATTTTTTCATGGCCAATTTTCCAAGTGGCTTGAAATCGGCAGAAAAAAATTAAGGCTTGTAAGTTGAGCCACCATGAAAAATCACTGAAAATGTAAAGAATATTGAGTGCAAACGCTTCAATTACAAAATTTATGAAATTTTATTGGATGTTCATTATTAGTTTTATTGGCTTTGAACACAGAAATAACGGCAAATTTGGTATATTTTCGATGAAAATTGGTGTTGGGTGCACATCATTAAAAATCATCGAATTGTTTCATGTACCGCCCCAAACTTGTTCTATTGATGTTGTACGCAGTAGCAGCATTTCTCACTGATGTTTTTTCGATTCTAATTTGCCTAATTGCATTGAGCAATGCATTAAAATCGGATATATCACGATCAGTTGACCGGCTTCGACGACTTGCCATACATTTTGGTATCAAAATTTCGAGCTGAAATCATGTAAAATTCAACTTAAGTTCACTAAATTTAGTTTGGGGTTTTTTCAATGACAATTCCAAACATTCGCACGCATGAACATGTCGTCGGCCTGTTTTCACAGCAAACAAATTGAGTGGCTCAACTTACAATTTTGATGACTTTGCACAATGCATGAAAAAAATTGTAATGACTCACGATATGCTTGGAATTGAGATCGGATTATGAAAATAGGCAAAAAATGAGCTAACAAACATATATTCACCTTTCAAATATCGATGCAAATTGTTCACTTTAAGAGCACAGGCAAATTGATGAAATTTAATTATTTTTACTACTAAATCACTCGGTGTATGGTTGGAGCACTCAAACAGCGTAATTTCTATCGGGAGCTACACCAAAATTGATCTTTTTCGTTTTAATGACGATGTTAATTGGTATTCTGACGTTTCTACTGTCAGAAATATGAAATGTCATGGGTGGTTCAACTTACATGCCAGCTGAACTTACAAACCCTTACCCTAATACTGGCCACAGCCAATTTTTTTTCCGTTCCTTTCGTTCTTACTTTCATTCTTTCATTCTCACAATGAATCAATCATAATAAACTATATACACATCAATTCGATAATTGCTACATGCAATCGATAGTTGCACAAACTGGTTATACCAATTTCACCGACACTAGTTTTTAATTAACCGATCGTGCTTGTTCCAAAAGCAAGTAACATTCGCTTGGTGGTGGTCTCTCAGCAACACTAAGTAATAATGCTATGTTCATCCGTCTATCCATTTATCCGCTAGCTTTTCTTTCGATGCATTTCACAACATCAAGACAAAATCCTTTACTTGTAGCATAATTTTAATGAAAACTGAATTGCGATAGAGAATGAAATATTAAGATGAAAAACTTATTTCGCTTGTAACACAAATAATCTACTCAGCTGCATAAAAATGGCGCTTATTTTCGTTACATTATGTTGTTAGTTGAGTTTGTTGGTTGTGCATCGCCTACTACATTGATTGAATTTCCTATTATCGCATATTTGGCTTGAACGCAAAAATATTCACAAAATAATGAACACATAAAAAACCAAATCGCTTTTGTCTCTTTCTTTCCTACATGTAAATCTATGTAAACATCTCCTCTCTCTTTCTTTCGCATTAATTTATACGGGTTACACTACTTATGCCCGACTGCCCGTTGGAGCGATGCATTGCACGCATCTTTACTTACATACACACTGCTTTTCAATTTGCATTTGCATACTCAAATTTCGCGTAACCAATTCCTAGATTTGGCGAAACGGTGCAGAAAAGAATACATACACCCCAAAAATACACTGACCACAGCAGCATTTCATTTCGAAAATTCGATAAATAAAGTGCCGAAAAATATCGACTGTACTTCCGCTTGTCGTAAGGATGTATATGTGTCATCTATTGAGCGTATTTGGAATGAACAAAGTTGGTTTCTGTTGAATAGGCATTTATAATGACCATGCCCCAACTATGGTGACAAATGCTACAGCCAGCTCCACCATAAAATCGACCGAAAGCAATGCAAATACGGTTTTAATTCCGGCGAATGTCTTTCGCATAAACCATGCTCTATTACCAAATATAAGTTAGGGTTCAATTGTAGTTTAAACCATTTTTATCGACTGATTGTTTTTTCGCTCATCCAAATAACAATTTCCACGACATTTTCGCCTGATTTTGATATAGTAATAAACTAGGAATGAAATGTATCTATTTTCCATCTTAAGGGAACAAATCTATGGGTGAACACAATAGGCTTCGATGAAAGCCTGAATTCGTTCCATTACGCTTTTATAAGTTCTGTGCACATTTTAAATACTGAACACCTGGGCTTTCATTGCTATATAGTACTACTAGATACGAGGCAAGTGTCTCAAGCAAAGATGAAGATCTTGGAATGTTCTAAAACATTGCAGAAGACACCGGTCTTCTATCTCTTACCAGGAACACAGAAATGATTCACATGTGAACGAGCAGTTTCGGCTAATCCCATTTTTATTCTCAACGACACATACATATATCATAATCACCATCAGTAATCGAAAATTGAATCTTAAAGTTTTAATGGGTTAAGGAAAGCCATTTGGAATGTCTACTTTGCATAGAAATTTTTCTCATTTTCTTTAAAAAAATTATCAAAAATTAAAATGTCAATATTTTTTGGAGGTATTGGCTGGAAATTTTATATTTAGTGAAAAAGGTTTTGATGGTGATTGTCAGACTTAAACATGATTAGTCTTCAGTCAATGACATATAGCTGAGGATGTATGCTGAGCATAGAAACTCAGTAAGCTAAGATTGGGACATTTTGATTTTATGACGTGTAGTCCATATAAATTCATGGTGGAATCCATACAAATTCATAGATACCATCATGAATTTGTATGGACTACACGTCATAAAGTCAAAATGTCCCAATCTCAGCTTACTGAGTTTCTATGCTCAGCATATATCGTCAGCTATCTGTCATTGACTGTTAGTCTTCGCCGTCGACGTGTCAACGCGTCATTGACATTCTTTTACGACATCATCAACGGTAACGCTAACTGTCCAACAGTTAGAGACCAAGTCTCATTTCATCAAGGCCGTTCGTTGAAGCACAGTGAGCAATTCAAGGTCAATGACAAACACATGAAGTTGGTGCGCGAGGCTCCAGTTCCTCAAATGTGCAAAATGGCGAACATGGTGCCGGAACTGTTCACAGCAGCGACCTCAAAGACGAATTTTGCATCATCGGTTCGCAAAATGACGGACACCACTTTTGGATCGCTTTGCAAACTCAAATGACTACCTGGCCGCCTAGTAAATTTTTCATCCTGGTAACCTCATTTTTTGTATATGTTCTCTACGAGAACACGTAGATACTACCCTCACTAATTGGAATTACGATTTTCATGTTGCCGTTAAACCCGACCCATGATCCCAAGCGGACGAATTCATCAAGGACAAAGCCCGGGTGCCTTGGATTGCTTATGATTACAACAAACATGAGCGGGGCTGTCCCAAGTTCCAACCACCTAAGTGGAATTCAATTCATCTCACACGGATCACACAGCAAAATCAATATTAAAAGACTGACGAATTTTTCCATACATTCTTTTATGTGTATTGAAAAGATGATCATATCTGTGATGTTTACATTTATTTATTGTAAATTTTTATTTTGATTTCGTGCTTTGTTGTAGCCATCCACGAGTTGGCGAGTTAATATTCTTAACTTTGAAGTCACCCGACAAGAAACTTGCGAATAATCGCATTGCGGATAGTTGGCGAGTACCCTGCGAATACTCTGAAATGTCATGCGCAGCCAACTTCAGGTTGGAACTGTACTGTTGTTCGCAGCGCGAATAGTCGCAGGGTATTCAGCGATAACATTTTGCGGCAACTTTTATTGTGGATTCCTATTCGCATTGCGAGTATCCGCGGATATACGACGGAATGTCGGCGTACACCTATTTTACCGCAAATTTCTCGTCGGGTCAATTTTGAATTATTTACCATTTAGCATCAAATGATCTAGTTACGTTTCAAATCGTGATCCATGTCAACTCAATGCACTCTGCAATCAACATGGATCTGCCTTAACCGACGTAAAACTTCTCATCAATTTATCTATCGGATAAATTGAGTGACGACTTTTGCAGTCTCAAAGTCTTAAATTTAACGCTTCACATAGCCTTTGTCCCTTTGGAAACGTTTACCAAAGGTTATCCTGGACCGTTTACTATAGACTACTATAAGCATTTCCATCTTGGTTGTATGACTGCTTTCGTTTTCATGTTCCTACTATTGTGATTACCTCATAATTTACGAAAAGAGCCAGGTTTTTAACGAGGCGAGAACTGAAAGTTATTGAAAGTTACTGGTACTATTGTTCATTATTTATAAAAATTGTAACAGTCTTGCACTCTTTTCCGGCCAAACCTCTAACAAAACCCACATTATATTCAGCCAGAGCTTGGCGGTGTTTAATAAAATAAAAAAAATAAAAAAATAATATTGGATGTATAACTTTGCTTCCGCCGTTTGCCAACAGATGGCTCCAGCGGTAAGTGCTGGTGAAAAATATCAGCTCTAAAACGTCATACGGTAAGCTTGGGTATCTGTCAACAATTCTGCATCATCACATTTGTAAATTTTTATCTGCATCATAAATTTTATTGTGCTCAAAAATGTCCGAGTTCGTGCCAAAAAAACAGCATTTGCGGGAGCAGTTTTTTTCATACGGGAAAAATGTGAAAAATAGATTATTCTTTTATCGAGTGGACACTGGTTGTGAAGAATGGACGTTTCTCGATAGACACAAGCATATCAAACCACATTTTGATCATGGTTACTTGTCATTATAGGGGGCGCCACAATCACTCCCTCGAAAAAGGGTGATTTTCCATATTTGCGGGGGTGGGGCAGATATGGTGCATTGGAAGGTGGTAGAAACTTATCAAAATGTTAGCTTTTATCGTTCCCAACAGAAACTAATCGGTATATACCAATTTCTGTAATCTCCAGACATTGCGCTTTCTTACTACCACTGGTTTCAGTCGATTCAATATCACCTAAGTGGAGGACGGTTCACTTGTTTTCAAAAAAGTCAAAAATTGGCTTGATTCTTTTTTGGCAGCCAAGCCGACACAGTTTTTTTGGGACGGAATCCATAAATTGCCTGAATTCTGGGGCAAAGTCATAGCTTCCGATGGACAGTACTTTGAATTATATTGTACAAATTTTTCACAATAAAGCCCCAAAAATTGAAGAAAAAAAACGGCGGAAGCAAAGTTATACACCCAATAGTTTCATAGTTATTATACTCAGTGCCTTTTTTCACTCCTCTGGCGCCCTTGTGCAAATTTTATATGTGCGCCCCTAGAAATGATCTATTATTTCAATTTTTGAGCCTGCGGCGCCCCACGGGCGCCACTGTTCATTACAAAACTTCGTTTCGGGGTGAAAAGTCTCTGTGCGAGAGCGCCGAAAGTGCTTGGGCCCTCATGTAGAAAAGAAAATTTTTCAGCAAATTTCATAATCAATGCGAGCAGAAAAGGCGCTCCAGCGCTCTATGCAAACAATTGAAATAGGGCGCAAGTGTCCAAAGAGCGCAGCAATTTGGAAGCTCGCAAATAGGCTTGGGTTTTAGCTCCCGAATTGTGGCGCTCTTTTGACGCTAGCGCCATCAGATCCTTTGCGCCCTCGTGCATTGCACGACCTCGCACATAGGGAAAAAAGGCCCTGATTATACTATCGCTGGTGTGTTTTTTTAGCTTAATTGTTTGATGAAATTACCTTGTGATATGATTACACAGTTCTACCGATGTTTTTTTTTTGTCTGGCACAAAAGCCGGACTAGATCAGCGTTTTAGAGGGCCAAAATTTATCCCTTTATCACATTTAGGTTCCTAAAGTAACCAGATACGCCAGACGCTATAGCTATGAAACCACAGAATATTTTTGCGTTCTTGTTTGGAAACAAATGTAGGGAATCGAACTAGCTTTCATTTGATACTTTACAGGCTACAATTGGCTGGCTGAATGGAAAGTTTTTTCTGTTCATGTACTGCTGTAAAAAAAATGCGAAATTATAGCAGAATTCCACATTTTTCCTCCTCTTATCTTGTGGGTTTGTACATTCTTTTCAATTATCAAATTAGGACTCGTAGGACCAAAACACATCAATTTAACTTTCTGCATCATTAGTTTTATGAAATTTAATTTTTTCAAGCTTTTATAGTGATTTGACACTTTTGACTCTTTTCCGATTTTCTCGGCAAATACGCAATTTTTCAAAAATCTAAGTATGAGGTCTTTCTCTATTTATCATGGCACAAAACATATATCAAAATGATTCAAAAACAAAAAATTGTGCATCAAAGGGTTAAGAACAACTGCGTTCACAGAATATTGAAATTGGCTCAACTTTTTTAAATATCAAATTCGGCGTTTTACCTTTCCACCAGTATTAAAATGCAAAGAGGTATTGAACAAAGACCACTTTTCTCCCATTAGAGATGGTATTATAGCCTTGGTATGTGCTGAGAAAATGTTTGGAGTTCAATTTTAGGCGGAAATAGTAAAAAACTAAACCCAGAAATTACATCTGGTGGGAGCAAAATGCCATGGGGCAAAATGTCGAAAAAATAGTCAATTTTTCCAGTTTTTCGACCAAAGCTCGAACAGTATACATTTTTTTCACTTACTTTATTCGGCAACATTGTAGCCAGAGTATAGCTGAGCAACACTCCTGACATTAACTCGAAAAAACTCCATCCAGTCCACTTTATGGGCTCAAAATCACTTTTCGCTATGAAACGGTATTTTCGTGCATTTTCGAAGTTGTGAAACTTCTCAACTGCTTGAAATAGAGCGATAGTGTCTGAAGAAACTTTTTAGTACTCCTCAAGAGCTTTGCAAGCCAAGTACTAAAAAGTACTAAAAGTGTACTAAAATGTACTAAAAAGTAATAAATTGGCTCCGGGCAACTCTTGGTGATGAAGAAAAATATGAAAAAAGTGGATGGGATCCATTTCAGTCCAATTTGAAAATTAAATTCAAGAAGAATGGATTTCATTGTTTTTTGTGACAGAATTCCGATTCTGATTCGGACTCGGCAAAAATGTCGTAGAATTCCAGCACAGGTCAAATAATATCGACAGTATGGATTTCATAGCCGCGAATATGCGTTTCAACACTATATCGAAATAATGACGAAAATAGTTCCCCCAACAAAGAAATTACGGGGAACTGTTGAAGGACGTTTAAATCCATAAAAATAACACCAAAATGTATTGAAATGCTCCCGAACATAGATATGTTATTCTAAGTGAATTATTTTAAGCGATAAATCAAATCGCATGCAATAAAACAAAATGTGTTTTGTAGATGTAATTACTAATTTCAAAAAAGATTACGTTTTCCCAATGGGCAATCGATACTGCGTATGGTAAACGGTCATACAGTGCACATTCATTTCATGCGAAATCAGACAGAATGTTGGCTCAGTTTTCATCTAGCGCTATCACTAGCTTGAGGGTACCTCTGATACTATTGTAATAATACAGTATTAGTACATTCAAATCGTTTTTTTTTCTTCAGATATCTAAACAAAGGAAATGATTTTGGCTGCACGGATTCAACTGATTTATGCCGTTCTACACATTTTGCCATTAAAAACGCAAACGGCTTCATTGTTTGGAAATGAAAAAAAAAAACGGAACATCCCTTAGGAATGGATATGAACCTGTAAATTCTTTGCGAGTGTCTGTTCATCATCTCGAGCCATATGGTGTACAACAAATACGATGAATTTTACAATGGAATCGAATTTGAGCTTATCGAAACAATTGCCGAAAGAGAACACTTGGAACTTTCCCTTCAATCACAGCGATCTTTTCCTAATTTCGGAGACAAAACGTTCGGACACGGTAACTTCCTCCAAGCCATATTATCAAGAAGAGTTGATATGGTGTATTCAGACGGCCAAGAATTATTATCCAATGGTTGTGACTGTATTTTTGGCTACTACTCCAGTTCTGTGGTTCATTTTAATCATTTGCATGGGCGGCGCTCTCTCAATCATCACATACATCATGATTCCATTTGATTTAAAGAACCCTCGACGAAACTTTATTGATTTCAATTATGTCATATTGCTTATGGTGGTGCCAATGATTTTCGGATGCAATTTAAGACATTTTCCGCAGATGGTGTTATGTCGAATGTTCTACGCATATTCGCTACTAACAACATTCTTCTTGTGGCAAATTCTCTTCTGTTTTGATGCTCGATTTATCGTTGTACGTGTGCAGCGTCATCAAATTTCAACCGTTGATGATTTGAGTGAAAATGACTATCGTTTGGCTGGCTCTAATGAAGTATTCAATTTGATACCATTTATCATTCAGGGTATATTACCTCTGAAATGATGAAATTGCGTTGGATTAAAATTTTGCATCTCCTTTTTCAGTTTCAACAAACGCAGATCGATTCCTTTCTCATTTGTAAAAGTGTCGATAGTTGTTTGGAACAATTGAAACGTGATGACAATTATTATCTGGCCATCGGTGCATCACGACAAAGCATTTTGAATAATCGTTTTTATTCACCATCAAATATTTTCTGTTTGGATCGTAACGAAAGAATCGCAAGCTATCAGCCGGTATTAATGACACCAAAGAATAACCAATTGAGATCGAGAATTGATAAAATTATACGGAATGCATTCGAGGCTGGGCTGTTTGTGAAATGGGATTGCGAGAGTCAACGGAAAGTGAAACCTGAAGATCTATTCGCGGAGCCAGAACCCGCCCTGCGATTTTCAAATTTTGGGACTATATTTTTTGTGTGCGGTGGAGTCGATACTGGTTTTGGAAGTATTGGGAACATTGCATTGACGGGCATCGTCACTATTTTCGAAGCATGCCAGAACGATTGAGGGGAAAATTCGGTCAGAAATATGTTGATATTCCGAAAACTGGCGCAAAAATTAAAGCCAAAACTAGAACTAAAGTCAAAGAAGTCAGAGTCAAAGCAACAAAATGTACGCAAAAACGAATGAGCGTTTAATATTGAGGTTGTTTTTGGTATGTTGAATGAATTTAAAAATTAATGTTTGCTATTCTTGCGTTCTATAGTTTAAAGCTGCACACAATTGATTTGTAATTAGAGTAAAAGTTGGAATAGAGCTCATTCACGTCTTTGCCACCAATTTTACTAATTCGTGTTTTTGTTTTAGCTTCTGCTTAAATTTCAAATCATCGGGGACTGTCGCTGCTTTCGATGCACACACACATACACACAACACCATTTTTCATGTGCACATAGATATCGAGTTGCATATTAAATTATCCATATGTTCAATTCAACAAAAAAAAGACAATGGAAAAACTTCGCTTGTTTCTCGTTATATCCTAAATCTATTTATGGCCACGGCACAATGCAATTTCGGTGCCGCTTACCGACAACAATAATAGCAACACACAAATACACTGAAACCATACAAAATGTTTAATTGTATAGAAATTAAACACAGCCTATATCAAAATCAAATACACTAACATGCAATAATCAAGCAAGAAAGCAATTTCGAAAGAGGCGAAACGAATGGCGATGTCGGTGGGAAGAGGCGCGATGGCGCAGCTCTGTGAAACGAGGAAGAGGCAGAGAGAGAGAGGGAGAGATCGAAAACGCGAGAGAGAAAGAGAGGCGAACAGCAGAGAGTTTGGCTTCATTTCGAGTGAACAAAGTGAAATCAAGTACAACCAAAAGTTGAATTATGCTCAATATTGTTCTAATTATATTCAGTTCGATTATGAGTAGTTATTTGTTTGCAAATTTATATTTTTGTTCAACATCGTTTGGCCAATCGATTGAAGCCGCTGCATTCAAAAACCAAAAAAAACCATATCAGCATAGCATTTCAGCTGAAAATGATTGCGTATTCAGAGTGTATTGAATGCTCGTGCAATTCAATGGATACGCTCTGAACAAGTCGAAGTCTATGCTCGATATTTTTTGGTGTGTTTTTATATTCAAAAGAGGTCAACTTAAACTGCGAACCACGATGTGCATGTATGCGTGTTCGTTTTGGTTGCTAGTCATACTATATTCATAAAACTAGGAACAACACCAACGATCCATTTCAATTTGAATGACTTTTCCTTGATTTTCCTCCCCTTCGATGTTTTAAATTTTTTCTTTTGGCTATATTTTTTTCGATTAGTTCGCGAGGGCAAAAAAAATGCCCATCGATTCACTTAAGCAACCAATTCTTTTTTGAGATGGAAAAAAAAACGAGCAGAAAAAAAAAACAATCCATCGAATGGCAATCGGCAAAAAATCAAATAACTATTGGGCGATTGTCAATTGACGTAAAATACAAGTGCTTGCAATGTCTCAATATATATATAATATATATATATTTTCGTTGCATTGTATGTACACCAATCACTCATAGATACTCCTTTTATGAACTGGGGGGGGGGGGGGGGGGGGGGGGGGGGGGGGGGGGGGGGG
>NW_022601391.1:1567487-1618671 GCF_009176505.1 Sitodiplosis mosellana
CCCCCCCATTGGATTACATTCAATTGGACCGAAGAGAGATGGAGCAAAGAAGATGTGAAAAAAGTGCATCTTCCCGTTTTCCATTCGATCTGTTTTACATGTTCGCGAGAACGTGCACCAAAAATAATTAAAAATCGTTTGCACGAGAGTGAGAGTGGGAGAGAGAAAAGCGAGCGGCGAGTGCACGAAAAAGAGAGAACAAACACAACAACAGCAAACATGAGAAACAAATCAAATTGAAAATTCAAAGAAAAATATATGTACGATTTTTCGGATAATTTTTGCACGAATAGCAAATCAACTTTCAAGCTCTCTTTTTTGCCATTTCAATTTATTTGGCGGACTTGGACTCGGGCGAACATTGTTTTGCTGTTTATTTTTGATGCTCGAATCGCCGAGCAGTGTATGTGTGTGTGTGCAATGTGCATGCCGTTTTTTTTATTCCACTAGTACTCTCGCCATGTCGTTGTTTTGTGTTCACTGTTCAGTCGCTTCGTTTACTTGCCCGTTCGTTCGTTCACTCTATCTCGCTTGTTCGCGCTGTTTTCCCATTTCAAGTGGTTCTTTTGAAAATGTTCGGCTCAATCTAGTCGAGGAAATCGCTGTACAATTTTCTTCGCTGCATGGTATGGCATAGTATAAAACTATGTCAGAATGAGGAGTGCACACACGATATCGAACACCATCTCATGTTGTTCGGGGTACAACGTAAAAATTGGAGATGATTGATTGAATGCTTAGACAGACATAGTCACATACAAACGGACGCACGTCATTTCGAATGCAAAATTATCTGTTGGTTAGACGAACGAAGGCAAGTGAAAGAGAATGAGATGTGGTGACTGTACTGGTACATGGATGCATTTTCGTTATACCATCGTTTCCAATTCCATTGGACAAATGGCTATATCTCTTCTCGTCGTGGTACAGAGTATACACTGCACACGAACACAGTGAAACCCATTAGCCCAATATTTCTGTGGGGTGTGAGTGATTTTGTTCCTCTTTTGCTCTTTCGAAGAAAAAAAATGTATTTTATGTACACATTCAATATGTAGATAAATGCAACCAATGAGAAAGATGAGAGTGCCAAGCTGAAACTATTGGTCGCACAGGAAGCAATAACAACGGACAACACACGTGTAAAACGAAGCGAATGAAGAGAAATATAAAATCAATCTTTCTTTTTGTTCCGGCGCTGCGATGCTGTTTTCTTTCTCCATCTTTTTCAAAACATTTTTTTTTGTCTCTGCTTGGACGAATGATTTGACGACGAAAGCTAACGAAATTTTCATTTGACGAACTATCGAAACAAGTGACATTCGCAAATCGAATATCTGATAACAAGCTACGGCCAGTTTTAGGAACGATGTGTTTGTTTGGTTTTTTTCCCTCTCTCGTCAAATATTGATTTTCGTTTGACAAAAAAGACTGAAATTACTTTTTTTTTCGTTGATGCACTGTAAAAAGACATTGGCTCAGTTAAAAATCTCAAAAAGTCATCAAGTCGACTGGCATCTGCATGTAAATTGTTGGGTCTGTCAAATTGTTAATGAGCAAAAGAGAATTCGAATGTGATTATATTGTAATCGATTCAGCCTAATTGAATGAGTTTGCAATGTGTGTCCAAATGATTCCCCTTTCTTCTGCACCACACACATCCATTTTATATTTCTAATTTCAGAAATCGTCTCAACACTGCGAAGTACATACTACTTAGGTGTTATGTAAGGTTACGAAATCCGCTTAAGTGCGCTCTATTTCACACACACTCTCTCTCTTTCACACTAAAAGAGAGTTTCACTCACAATCTTTAACATTGGCATTGAAATGCATCTGTGCCACTATCGATTTTCATATCACATCGTCTTATGCTGGAGACGTGTCTTTGCACCATATTTTGCTTCTTCTTACTGTGTGTTTCGTACATAAACACATTCTCGCTCAAACGAACGGAATATCTACGGTTCAAATTTTCCAACCGAAGACTCGCTTGGTGTTTGTTCTGAATGTGCATTTCTCTTCATAAGCATTTTCACTTCGATTCCTTTTCAGGTCAAGTCTTCGATGCGTTCGCATGTTGAAACATTCTTCACAAAAATCGCCCCTTATCGTTGCACTCCATCTTCACCATTCTTGACCGTCCGGAAATATTGCATTTCTTGCCACAATAAAGGCTCTCATTCTCCGTCATTTCGACTCGAATGTTTTGCATTTGGTTTAGTTTTGTTTTGTTTTCGTTCTCGTTCTCGTTCTTTTCCACCCTCCACTCGTTAAATTCGATCGAAATGGACAATGGAAATAGGCTTGCATTCATTTTCGTAACGCTGTTGGCTCGTAATTGATAGAAAACCGTGTACATTTTACATCAAATGAATATTCAGTAGTTGAACGATGTACAGTATCAAATGCAAAAAAATCATCTACAAGAAAATCGTATTTTAATTCACAATGGATATAATAAATGGTAATCATTGAATGTTGTGAGAAATGTTCGAACGTCGAAACATTGTAAAGTTAATGCTTTGTCCATATAGATATATGCAATATATGTATATGTTTGGAGCGTATTGTACGCCTTCAGTTTGTCTCCTTCAAATATTTCAGTTACCGTGTGTTGAGCACGTGTATGAGTCGTGTGCAGGGGAAATGCCATAAAATCATCGCCACCGCCACCTCTGCGATACGCGCGATCGCTTGGCATGGGGAAATGTTTACATATTATTATCAATGTGCCATAAACTATTCGCCATGTGGGGAATGCTCGTGACTGTGCTCACTAACACAATGCGATGCACCGAAGACGATATAGTGGGACTTCGTAACTAACCCGAAAGCCCGATACTAACCGCCAGGAGAGCGAGTGAGTGAGAGAGGGAGAGAGTGAGAGAAAGGCATCCAACTAAGTTGATGTTGTGTTTGCGTGTGGTGGTGATGTGGAAGTAGCAAATGAAAACGAACGAACGAACGAACGAATGCGCGCCAGTGAGTGAGTGAGAGAGGAAGAGAGAGAGAATAAAATAAAAATTGAAGAATGTGGAAAAAAAACACAACAAAGATACAAAATATAGGGACAATTTGTAGGTTGAGCATGTGAATATTAACGCCTTTTTGTTATGCATACACGTGATTTATTTATGTTAAAATGTGCATGGTAAATTGTTATAACAATATATGTATTCATCACATGCGAATTACTGTGGTTACTTTCAATCGCATCTGAGCCGAATGAATGTGGCATTTCAAGCTAAAACAATTGTTTATTTTTGCTTTGAGACAAGATTAAAAATTTTACTTTCGTTCCAAATCTTTCTCAAGTATTTTGAATTTTTAAATAAATTTTATTTTGGTCGTTGTGTTCAAAAGCATTTATCGATATTATTTATACATGGTCATAAACTGAAATAATATCAAACACAACTCATGACATGAAAATAAAGTTAGGAAAAAGAAACAAATCCATTCGTATCCACTGGAATCAATCAAACAATATAAATACGGATGTGCGAATGCATTCATACTGTAAAGAAGCCATTGTTTCCAATTGAATTCTCTTAAGTGAGCAGTAGGCGTTATCGTGTTAGAGAGAGCATTTTCATCGTGAATATAACATGCATTTATTTGCAATTCCATTTTTTTCTAATAATTTCTCACTAAAAATGAAAATAATTGGATTTGCAATGAAAAATGTTGTTCAGCCAATGTTGCCATATCTACACTATTCATCATCATCATATAAACATGACATTCATATCTATTTGTATGACCGTGTAACTCTCAATCCTTGAACATTTATCGGGCCGGTGTTGATGATGCTGACGGTTTCTCCATTTCATATGATATACAAAATTAAAAGGTTATTTTGCAATTGCATCATGGGCAATATCTTATTTTCAAAATGGAGAAGCATTTCATGTATAATTTAGACCGAACGGAATGCTTTCGCTAAAGGTTTAGTAAGGCGATGCCGAGATATGTACACAATTCGATTGAGCGTTGGTCACTTCAAGCGAGAGAGGGAGAGAGGGAGAGAGAGAGAGAGAGAGAGAGTATGAGAATGAGAACAAGAATGACCACGACCAATCGATATAAATATAACAATGTTCTACCCAAAGTGAAACAATTAATGTGAAATGTAATCTATGTGCAAGTGCATAAAAGATAACAGCTAATCAGAAATCGAACCACACATACATTCATGGACATACAAACGCACACACACATGACCGTATCAGCATCAGCAGCTAGTTTCGTTGCCATTGTACAAACTTGTATGGTCATTTATAGATGAAGATGAACATAAAATGCATTGTAACATTTCGGTCAATTTAAATGAAATCTATCTGCCAATTTCTTGGGATGCCACGTCTTTTAGCCATTTGTGGCAGTGTGTATTAAAACCGGTGAGACAAGAAAACAACACGTCTGTTCAAAACTCTTTGCCATTCAACATTTCGGAATAAATGTGTCATTTTGACAACAAACCTAATGCTCATCCGCTCTCACTCGTTCTTTCTCTTGCCTGCTCACTCATTCATCGCTTCACTCCGGTCGTCGAAATGTACGTTCTAGCTTGGCGCTTTTGTTGAATTTGCCTTTATCTGCGATACTCTATTCAATTCTTGCTTTTGTTAATTGTTCTTTGCGATATAGTTGCATTAAGAATTGCCCAAAACCTTAGGTCGGCATTGGATGCAGGCAAAAATGATGGCACTGTGATATGAGCAATCCACAATTCAAAATTTAAAGCTTAATCCAAAGTCAAAATCATCTTGGAAGTTCTGTCTGTGTAATCGATGCTCAGACATGATTATTCATATGCTGATTTCGATGCATGCATGTGTGTGTGTGTGTGTGTGTATGTATGCTAAGCATCACTTTCACATTTGCCCATGTACCGAACACCAGAGAGCCCAATATTCAGAATCTTTGATTAAAGCATTCACTTCCATCAAACAGAATCGTGTTGAATATTTTCTCAGAATTCAACGACATCATCAAATACTCATAATCATCTCTCTATTTACTGTAGAGACCTTGGGACTGAATGCTATTGAATAGTTTAAGATCACTTTACGGTGTAAATAAAATGTTTTGCCGTTTCTTTTTCACCGCAAAGACTTCTTCACATCATACACACACATAAGAAAATCATATCTATATTCATGAAAGTGAGATTTCGGGCCCAAATCGAGAATATACAAAAACAAAGCCAAATATGTTCTTCCGTAGAAATAAAAATATGAAATAGACGAATGATGTACGCCCGAATGCCAAGCATCATATATTTTCGATGCAAATGATGCAAGCGGCAACATTATCAAGAATTTGTGGCGCGTGTCCCCGTAGCGAATTGGACAGTTTTCACCTAACATAACCATAATTGGATGAATTGGTGTATGCTTGATGCGAGTGAATTTGACAATGAGGCTGGTAAAAATTATCGTGCACATGTCCGTCATGTGAATCAAGCGATTTGATTCCACGACGAAGGAACAGTTGCTGTTTATTTATTGACGCATCGTTCGTGTTCATTGTTTGTGCTGCATGCACTTTGCCAAGCATTCGGTCCCATTGAAAATACTTATTCCACTCTAAATTTGATAATTGCATCATCAGTTGAATTTCGTTTGCATCAAATTTTGCGTGTATGATTCCGACATTTCCATCGAATGGAATTGGCCCTAGACAGTCGATATAGAATGGAATACGTTGAGTAAAATAGTGATTGCCACGTAAAAAGCTTGCAATTAGCGACTGAAATGGAAGGTTTGTTTTACCGCATCTTTGTTGCCAAGATTCATGAGGCTAATGTATGGACTCTCTCTGACCATACACCGCTCTCTCTCTCTCTCTCTCTCTCTCTCTCTCTCTCTCTCTCTCTCTCTCACACACAAACCCATGCCACAGCGAATCGATTTAAAGCGAACACAAATAGTCGTCGTGTTTTGTGACGACCAAAACGACAAAGTCTACTTAACTCGGAAGCTGTATAATCTATCATTCATTATCTCCCTATATCTCGGCATGTAAGCTCAATTGTGTCGTATCGCGCTCATAATTATTATTGTTAGACGGACGAACAGCGAATGCAATCTAATTCATGACCATATTTGAAAAGCGTCCAACAGTCAGGTGTTGGACTTTCGTACTTTTCTTCATTCTACCTCTGGTACATTTCGTTTGCTGCACTCCTTTACACATCCAATATCGGTCGCCATCCATTGACGCCGCCGCCGCCGCCGCCGCCGCCGCCGACGACGACGACGACATCGACAATGATAATGATGATGATATTAACGTTTCAAAAACCCTTCAAACTTCATCTTTTGAAATGCGTTTGCCGTCGGAATATGGCTTTTATTGCTTTTTCTCTTGACCACATTATTTCGATTCGATTTCCGAATCCTTTTGTACACCATTCATCTCGGCAAGGATACAACGACCACTGCATTCAAATTTCATGAGCAAATCGAGTAAGATGCCTAATATTGGTCGTAATGGTCGCCATTCGTATGTTTCGCATATGATGCGATGATCATTGTTGGTTGGACTCTCGAAATGCTCGACATTGATAGAATATTTTGCAATCTGTTTCAGCAGTAGATGCGCAGCGGAGCGACAATGAGACAGTACCAGGGAAAAAAAAGAGAAGCCAATTACGAATGCAGTGAACATTGTACGGAATTGGACAATGAACAATTTGGGAGCAATTTCGAAAGCCAAAACGAGAAATGCGTGTTAAAAATTAAAAATCTTCAAAGCAACGTCGCAAACGAAACGTAAGTTCATATCATCTGAATGGCTCTTCACATCGGACTTCATCAACAATGATCGTTGCATTGAAACTATATCCAAAGAGAATTTTCGGAGCTGAACACACTAGATTCTTTCATGTGCGCCGTGCTTTTTTCCTGCCCCCCCTCTCTCTCTCTCTCTCTCTTTCTTGGACAAATAACGGCATGCTATCCTATTTCTGTTTATTGCCTCAACACGAGCGCTCAGTGCCCAGCAAGTGAGTAATGTGTTTTGAATAAGTAAAGTCGCAATTTCATTTGAAAAAAATAAACGTCATATGCACACAGTGGTCCAAAGCAAGTGGTCAGAAGCAAGGAAAAAGAAGCAGTGCCTTCAAACGTACATCGTAATAATTGCATTTTATTGAAGAGACACATGAACGCAGTCCAAACGACTCAATCGTATAAATAATTGGCCGAATCGGTACTGCGTACTGCTTGTAAGACAAAGCGACAAAAATGAGCATTTATGCAGATGAATCATAATGATCGGCGGCACACCGCACAGGAAATGCAACACAGCAAATGTCAATCTTTTTTTTCTCTGGCCAAAGCTATTCCTCCTCCCTTTCGCAAACAATTCGGAAGAAAGAATTGATTTACCCGAAAATTTGTATATCGTATTGATTTTCGTTTTTGTTGGTTTGCCATTTGCATGTGGATGACAGTGTATCACTAGTCGAAATCAAATGGAAAAGAGCCAATACACAGCAAAAACTGCTTTAATTTGGCACAAAAGACTTCGATTCACTTCGTCCAGAAAATATGTGTGATCTCAATGAAGTAAATTCAATTATCCGCATGTGTACAAAATTTTTCGACCGCTCATTGGACAATACTCTTTGCTGGTAAGTTTCGGTAAGTGCAAAACATTGTGTTGCAAATGTGATTCTCCTTTCTGTGAATGTGCCCTCGCCGGACACCAGCTTGTGTTACATGTATTTACGAAACGCAAATTGGGAATTGGTTTATCAAACAGGAAGAGGTTTTAATTTTGGTTTTGCGTATCATTACCATCTGCGAATGGGAAATGTGTGCATGTGTGTGTGGGGAAAAAGAGCGAATTTGATCGGGTGAAAATCATTTGCAGTAAGCTCATATGTCAATCCCCATTTCAACTAATGCTTAATGTGTGCAGCCAAATTTCTGGCCGAATGTTTCTTATTGGATTTGGATGATAATTAATCGAGTAAAAAGATTGAAATGCAAAAGCTCTCGGTCGATGTATGAAAAATAGGCAACAGTGTAGTTCAAAAGCTTCAACTTAATCGACGAGATTGGATGCCAAACGCTTGTTATTTTATGAAATTCTTTGAACATAATCGTATTGTGTGCTGTGCTCGTTTGTTGTTTCTTTTACATTTCATTCGTCTGTTTCTCCCGTTTTTATTCATCCCATCGATGATTCCACGCCCACCTTTTCACTTTGAAATCATACTTATTCGTATGAAAGGAACGATTGTGCACAATAAAATCGCTAAATTGGTTCACAGACGAATTAATTGCATACTATACGAATATGTGTGATGCCGGCAAATACTTATTCCATCTTTGCTCTTTTGCTCTTCTCTCCCTTTCTACGTCTCTCTCTCGCTCTCTCTTCGGCTCTCAGCTCAATGGCCAGCACTCAACGCTTCCACCGTGCAGTGCTTTCGATCTCTTAACCATAGTTTTGTTGCGCTCATTTCGAATTCAATGTTTGACTCTAATATAATTTGTTCATTTTCCTTTTGTTCAATTCGCGTGCACTTTCGAGTTTGGCATTTGGTTTCTCTGTGTGGTGTGTTCTGGAAGCAGCGGAATGAGTAATCATTGTTTGTTGCTGATTGCAAATCTTTCGCATTGATCATTAGTGTTATTGCGTGTCGATGTTTTATGTGAGAGAGGGAGAAAGAGAGAGCAAGAGAGCGTACACGAATTACACTGTTACACTGATACGAGGATACTGCTACTGTGCACGGGATAACATATCGATGCAAATATGTGTTTATGGAACGCAACAACAACAATCGATCACTATACACAAAGCATTCAATTATCATTAGTATTTTTGCACTAAAGTCAATTGTTTCATTTTAAAAGGAACTTTTAATGCTTTTGTATCGATAACAGAACAAAAAAGTTGTGGCATTAAACGTTTTTCCATTAAAAAATAACAGCGTACAGTAGCCGAGGATCATTTTGATTAACAATCATTTATAGTCGCTACTCCTCTTTCGCCGTACACAAGAGATGTTACATTGAAATTTGCATAAAACCAGTTTTTAGTCCTTCGATTTGTCGTCGCTAGCCACCACTACTGCAGCAGCAGCGATTCTTCCAAACTTACCTACAGCTCTTTTTTTCTGCCCGCACGGCTACTATTCACGTTCAGATGTCTTTTGTATGTTCTGTTTTTTTCCATCTAGTATAAATTGTGAACTTTTTTTTCGATGTATTCGCCAATTTCGGCTATTTATATGCTTTCATTCAATCCAGATATCTAGAAAATTACCAGTCCAGCCATCAAGAGTGTGTTCAATTAAAAGTTTGCATTTTAATTAGTAGTCAATTTACAGGTCGAACAGAAAATTATTGCACAACAGAAAGAGAGAGAGAGAGAGAGAGAGAGAGAGAGAGAGAGAGAGAGAGAGAGAGAGTGTGTGAGAGAGAGAGAGAGAGAGAGAGAGAGAGAGAGGGAGCAAAAAAGACGATTATTTATTGATGAGATTCGAAATTTCATGAAAAGCAAAAATGGCCAATTGCAGATGAAAGGTAAAAAAAATTACAACTATGTGCATTTAAAAGGAAAAGTTCTTCTCTACACTTGAAAGCATTTTGACGCTGCAATTTTCTTCGCTATTGTTCGACCTAAGAGATGGTTTTCAGTTACAAAAGTTTCTTCGTAGATAAATAAAACGATAAATTATGGCAGATTTTGTATAAAATGTGTTGTTTTGTTTCACATTTTATTTACCTACCTTTTTTCCAATACGAAAAAGATTGAAACTAAATGTTTAATTGCTCCTTGAATGAATTGGCCCTTTTTATTATTTCAGAATTTCCATTGATTGCAATGCGTAACAAATCAAACGAAAAAAATAGTTTTTCAACCAAATAAATGAGATTACGGATTGCAAATCAAAACTGAAGAAAGAAAAACCATTAATTTTCTTTTTGATTCAACCAACAGTGCAAGCGAGAAAGAGAAGAAAAAGACGAATTGAACAAAGAAAAAGACGCAGTGATTGGTCGACTAAATACAAGTATTAGTCAACGCTACCAATATATGAAATTAAATTTTGCCACAAGCGATCCGTTTCCACTCTTTTTTTTCGGTTCAAACGAAAATGGAATGAATAAATAATCTCTATACGTATGGCAATCGATGAAATCTTCTTCGTCGTCGTCGTCGTCTGTTTTTTTTTCTCTTTGCTCTGCGGTCATTTTTTGTGAGAAATATAAAGACGATGAAATAATAACAACGAATTGATTAACGCATATCGACCAGAAAATCGGCACATTACTGCAGCTTGATGCATCGACCATAATTATTATTTTAATCAAAATAATCACATAACTCCTAACAATCATTCAAATGTATTTCGATTTCTTAGCATCGCATTTCGTATTTTTTGGCGTTCGCCCGAAACAAATTCGGGTTCAAACTAACGAATCACACACACACACACACACACACAGTCATACTTTTAATTATATAAAACAATTTTTTGTTCCTGCATTTGATATGCAGTACAAGAAAAGTAGCCGAGAACCACATGATGTTGTTATTTGAACCAATTATCATTTAGCCCGATATCTGCCCTCACAACTTTTTGCTAATAAATGAAATACTCCTTTGATTATAATGTACGTTAAACCGCAACGATCAATGCAACAAAGTGAGAGAAGAGTAGAAACAAATTCAAATACATTTTCAAGCTAATTTAAATTTAGTTTTCGGGCACTAATTGATTGAAACATTCTAAAGTTCGAAAATAGTTCGGAATCGTCAGAGCGTTAAATGGCGAAGATGAGGATGAAAAAGAGATAGAGTGACCCAAACAAAACTTCAGAACGAAAACAAGTGATGCAAACTTATGTAAATTAATACCATCGATTATAAGGGGATTAGATGCATCGAAATTACTCGACAAAGCACAGTTAAATCAGTTGTTAATTGAATAAACAGTAGATGTTTTTGAAACTTTAATATATATATATATATATTAAACTAGTGGTAATCGAATTTCCATTTTTTTTTTCGTGCAACCCATTACATTTTGCTTGCGGTTATAGTATGTGTGTGTGTGTGGATATCTCGATACAACATTTTAGCCCAGCGCATGAACATGTGTATATGTTTTTTTCCCTATATATCGATATCAATCAGCGTGGCAGTCGTACCGTATGCGCGCACTCTATCTACAAATGCTTCGATGAAATGCATGCCAACGTTATTAAATATTAAAATTGATAATTGTATCAAATAGTGAGGCGAGAAATTTATCAATTAAACTATCAGAAAATTATAGAAAATCATTTATACATACGCCATCAAGCATATATCAATCAGCTGACACTCAAATTGTGAGTTATTTATGTGTGGTCGAGACAAAACCATTCCACATTTACATGCCATGCCATTACATTGCAATGCATTGGAAATGTTGCATGTCTATCTTTACTTAAGAGCGAATTTTCTCTTCACTTCCACGTGGAAATACTGAAAATATACAAACGTGTTTTATGATCAATTGAACGTTTGTTTATTTCGTCTTTCAAACTTATGCCAACTATAATTTCTTGTTCACGTATTTCGCTTCATTCGTGAAATCACGAGGCATATTACATTAGTACTGTTTGAACGGAAAATACAAGTGATATGCTTAAAGGACAACTGTTTATCAGATCAGTTTAGCACATGAGCTGAAGCTCGTCATCGACAATTGGTGATAATGAATCTTATGCTATCGGTTTTTCAGACTCAACAAGCACCCGATTACCTCATGAATATGGTGCAGTGCTCACACAATCCTCATCAAGTTGCACGGTCAACCGGAAAAAACTATTCCAAAGACATATCAATAGTTGGATTGATTCAAATGTTTTTTTTCTTTCAAGAACGTAATCCTGAAAATATACAAAGAGAGAGGGGGAGAGAGTAAGAAAGCGAAGTAATCTCGCCTCTCATGTGCGGGAAATGAAAAATAAATTTTGAATGTATGGAAAGTTATTGTAATTGCAACAAATATAAATTCGAAGCGATGATGAATAATTAAGTTATATCTGGACTGAAGCAATAAATATCATTTACCTGGGATCATTTATATTTCTGTCATGGATAAACAAAACATGCTTCACTTCGTGTGTATTATTTCTCTCTCTCTCTCTCCCCCTCTCTCTCTCTCTCCCCCTCTCTCTCTCTCTCTTTCTCTCTCTCTCTCTCTCTCTCTCTCTCTCGGTGCTATGGTTTTTCCGCGGTTCATTCAATTCGATGCAGAATGAATGGCAACAGAAATTGGACAAAAATTACTATCTAAAATAGATGCAATATATTCAACGGCCGGGGGACGAAAAAAATATCTAGCACATGAATAGAAAAACCAGCGACTTTCGACAATTTAAAGCGATCTCCTGTATATAAAAATTACATATGAACCAAATTTCCAACACAGCACAGCAGTAACAGCGAACAGAAAAAAAATGTTGGAAGTCACAGGAAAAAAAAACTGCCAGCAAAATATCGGGGAAAAAAAGAGAGCACAACGAACGGAAAACAAGAAACTAACTCACGGCAAGAAAACTAACAAATCATTTTTATTTAGCGACAGGAAAGTAACAAATTTATTATTTTTGATACTGAGGCTACGTAACGAGCAGTCGACTTTGGTGCAATCTTTCTCTCTTCTTTTTTGCTGGTTTCATTTATCGTGGCAGGCGGCATGCTCATGTCCTTTTTGTTCAGTCATGGCTTCAGTATTTTTGGTACACACGACCTTTTTACGCTGTCTGTTATTTTTTCCTCGTTTTTTTCTTTCTTCTTCACCTACTCTCTGCTCTCGTATGTCGTCGTCGTGTGTGTTGCAGGCCCGTAGCAACTAAGGGGCAAGGGAAGGCCCCACGTATTTTCACTGCCCCACTCGTTTTTCTTAGGAAAAAAAAAATTAAAAAAGGAAAAAAAATTGAAGACAATGGAAAACAAAAGTATATAGTTTTGACTGCATTCACAGTTTATTTATTTTGTTTTTCAATCACTCAAAACTGCTCGCGATTTGACAAAAAACTTCGAATAACATTTAATCATTTAAAAAAAATAATAATTGTACTTTACGATTTTCCAAAGCATTGAATCTTAAAAGAATTGTGTCCTTGTCCAAATAATCAGGCAGTACGTTTGTAATAATATCAGGTAGTACGTCTGATTGGTTTGAAATGTCGAAAAATGGTCTTGCTCCGGGTGATGTTTTCAACTCGCAATAGTGAATTTTGATTGATTCCGTATGGAATGGTCGATATGTGGGGTTTAGAGCGAAAATTTAATACAGAAAAGTTGAGAAGAAAAATGTCAAATGAAAAGAGATAGCTATATAGTTCACTATAGTTTACTATACAGTTTACTATATAGCTATCCCTTTTCCGCTCATTCATCATCGACATTTTTTTCGCTCAACATTTCTGTATTACATTTCGGTCTAAACCCCCTCATATGAAACAATTATAATTATTGGATAAGTGTAAAAAATTAAATTATATTTAGAAAAAAAAAATTGCCACCCCACGCAAAACAGTGTTGCTACGGCTCTGGTGTGTTGTAGCTCTGTCGTATATTTTTCGTTCAATTTTATAACTGGCGTGCACAGCGACCGGTAGCCAAACGCAACTATAACACGAGCAAAAAGCAAAATACACACACACACTCACCGTTTCAAATAGAAATAGGAATAATAACATTTGAACAAAAAAGTGAAAATAAATGCTTGCAAATGATTTAAGCTCGCGGAAATATCCGTTGTTATTTTCTTCAGCACTAATGCATTGTATCCTTCGTTTGTCCCATTTATATATAAATGCAATGCGATTTGTTCGTACATTTTTTTTGGGTGTGTTGTATGTCGTGCTCCTGTTTTCGTACAGCTCGAGTTGGCTTGTTGATGTCCTTCCTTCTCCGATTTGTTTTTCTCACTCTCTTCCTCTTCCAGCCTTTGTATCTCTCTCTCTCTGTCTCTCGCTCGCTCCGCATATCAACACTCTTTCGTTTTCATCTGCACACATAAGACACAATAATATATACCTATATATATTTATTTCTTTTTTGGTTGTTGATTTAGAAAAAAAAACAAATTTTATTTTAAACAACGGAAAATTGAAATATTTTTCTTTCGTTTGGCTGCACACTTTTGCAATTGCTGGCTTGACCGAGCGTTGTGCTGTTTTTCTCCCTAAGTTTGCCTTTCACGCGCTTGTATGTTCACTTAATTATACTTGGTTATTGTGCTTCAGTAGCTAGTTCTTCGTTCTTCTTTCACTCCTGACTCGCACTCTTACTCATTCATTTTTAAAAAAAATTCCCTTCTGTTGTGCTCGTTTCCCTTTTTTTTATTCTTCATTTTAAAGTTTTGATTCTCCTTTTTCGCCACTGAAAAGAAACGAAGAAAAAAAAACGTCCGAAGGACGACAACAAAAATTACGAAAATTATAAATGGCAGGCGCACATAATTTTCGATACTCATGCCACTGCGCTCTCTTTCTGTGTGTATGAGAGTTCAGTTTTTTCTTCGGTACCACTGTCAACGACACAGCCAACCTGGCCACTTATACCTGTGTGTCACGGTGGATACCAATTTTTTTTGGTTTTTTTTTTGAATAATAAAATGTTAAATGTACAATGACGTAAAAATATTAAATGAATTCGCAAATAAATGGGCGCGGTGGCTTTTCAGTTTGCAATACATTCAAGCGCCGATGTTCTCAACCTTCTCGAACTAGCATCGCAATCTTATGGTTTTTTTTTCTCGCCAGCTCGCAATTTCTGTCATTTCCTTTTCATTTCATTCAATAATATTTATTTTTATTCGCTATCTCGGATCGCCCCATCAGATGAATGGGATGGGATGGGATGGGATGGTATGAGGTCAATCGAAGTCAAACATTACAAATTTCCATTTTTAATTTATTTCAATATTCTCAGCGCCGATATGTGGCTGAAGGTGCGGGCGCGCAATTGCATGACCGACGACAATATAAATATATTTATAGATATTCGTTTTCTTTTTATTCAAATTGCATTTATACTTGAGTTTTGTTATTGTTATACTTTGCTACTTGTAAAAAATTCGCTGGATTATTGGATGGTGTGTTCGGTTCGCGGAAAATGGTTTCGTTCATGTTCATTTCTACCGCTTCAATTAATCTGCTACAAAGACGGCAAAGAGCGAACAATAGAGAGCGAGAGAGCGAGTAAGAGAAATTTGCCCGAACACGAAGTGGAAATATTGTAAATTGGGAAAATTTACTAAATTCGATATAATCCCGTGTGCAAATAAAATGACTAACAGTCACTCAGTTGTATGTAACTGTGTGTAGTGATACATAACTAAAACTGGCTAAGTTGATTGAAATCATGCGTTTTGTATGGAGACAATCACGTTTAGTTATTCTTTCAGTCAGTCGACTAATTTGGGACATTTTGACTAAGAGTGATTTGTGATTAAAGTTAACTGCAGTTGCTTATTTTGTTCGAGAAAACTCACTTTTAGTCAGTCAAATAAAAATTTTCCACACGGGATGTTTTTCTCCCGTAGATCGCAGCATTTCAACAGCAACTCAAACATTTCGACGCAAAATGGTGTAAAGTATTCGTATGCTGCGTTTGATGATCGTAAAAAATTTGTTTAATAATAATAAATTCCATTTTATTATTTATTTATGTGTACAGAACGTTTCTGGCTGGAGCGAAGCAAATACGAAGCAAAAAAGTGTGTGAGCCGAGGAAATGGTCGCAGCAAGAAAGAGAGAGAGGCGCCTGCATCAACCGATGAGACGAACAGAAAGAACGAAGTCGATGCACCAAAAATACCCAATTCAATGGTGTTCAACACTTTGGTGTTTGCCTTCGACTAGTTGCCATTCTCGAGAGTCGAGTTGTGTTGCTGTTTCTCGGTGCTGGTCTTTCCGTCTTTTCCAGATTCTTCATGTGTAATATTTAACTTTTCCATTTCTTCCATTAACGAAGCCGAAAGCGAAAGAAAATGCTCCCAAAACAAACCGATCCAGTTCAGACTAGTATTATCAAAGTGTGCGCACATTTTCCTTCCAACGAATCTATATTTTACTGTGCATATAGAAATTTATAAGTCGACATTGTGTGTGTGCGTCTCTCTTTTTTTTTCTTTCCAAACATATTTTATTTCTTTGCCAATGCTTTACGTTTTTCTTTCTCTCATTCGCCCGACGCTCCATGTCAGTCGTTAGTCGCTTTTTTGTTTCGATATTTTTGGCTTTCGTTTGTTGTTTGAACTCAATGAAGCTCCGTTATTCTCATCTACAGATAAAACCGGAGAATTAAACAACTGTTGTTCACTGTTCAAATATTCCCACTGAATTTTCTGCGAGCATTTCGATAACTACATAGTGTATATGTATATTTTATAGATCTGCAGACGAATATTTTTAACATTCATCCATAATTCGGATGTTCTAAATGAACTTGGATAATATCTCAACACATCCGAATGCGAAGTGAAAGAAAGAAAGAAAGAAAGACATAGAGAGAGAGAGTGACACGATAAGAATTTGTATTTGAATTGATATTCGTTGCCAATGGATTTAATACCATTTGAATATCGATTTTCTTCGATTTCGGTTTTTTGGCCCGGGATACAATTTTTTATGGACCGAAGAAGGTCTAATCGAGTTAAAACTCTGAAAAAAAGAGGACAAATGAATATGCGTTACAAAAATTATGACAAAAAGGTTTCTGGCCGTCGCAATCACGAAAATTAATTGATTATTGGAAAAAGTTCGGCGCTATTTTTAGTATTTTTTTTTTATTTCTAAAAAAACACAATTGAAATTTATCGCTCGTTACAATCGTAAATTGTGCTCCCATTTTAGCGACGAACCTTCAACACTGTTCAATAGCGAATATCAACGGTGTGATCAATGAGGTGCAGCAGGTGAAGGTTTTTCCAATATTATTTTATAATCCATTTCACTTGAGATTCAAAACAATATGCACAAACAATTCATTTTATAAATGTGACAACAAATAACAAATAATAAAACACAAACGACACAAAACGTTTTCTCTGTTTATTCATTTATTGATTTGCTTCCTCTTGCCATTAATTTATTCTTCTAAAGTTAAAAAAACTTCTTCGAAAATTTACGCTCATTTAAATACACATTCACATTTGAATTTAAACTAACATTAAACTGGAGCTCGTTTCTCATTTGACACCTTTTTTTTCTTCACCTCTGCGATGTTTGTTGACTCAAGAAATTGTTATTTAACTAATTCTCACGGTGAAAGCGCGCGCGCCTGCCCGTCGTCTGCTGAGAGAGAGATTCGCAATGTAAACCAGCCAGTTGAATTTGCCCAATAAAAACAAGATAATCTCGAATGATTGTTATTTAGTCAGTGACTAAAGTAGGTCGTTAGTGACGTATCTGGAAATTCAATCTTAAGCGACGATACTCGATTGAATAACAAACGATTTATGTTTATTCTCGATGGGAAAGTAACTTGCATCATAATTTTACCATGAATTTTTGCATATTTCAAGCATCTCAATCAAATGTTTTTCCATTGAATTTGTGTGAATCACCGTCAAAACTGTTTTGTCTGTATCAAATTCGGTCGCGCTGAGTGTGCTAAGTTTGTTTGGAACAGATTCTCATTTTAAAAAAATAGGGTGTCCAAACAGAGAGAAGGTTTGATCAATTTCAAATATATCGCCAAAATATTTCATTTCATTCAAATGCTAGATGGAATTTTTCAGCTTCATCTAAATCCGAAAACTTTGTTTTGGGTCTTTTTAAATTAAACATCGATTTTAATAACTTGGCTGTCATTAAATTTGTGATTCGTATGAGCTGGAGCAAATAACTGAATGTGTGAAATTCTGCTGAACTTTTGGGTATATAAACAGTCTGTTCGAAAGCGCAGACAGAGAAAGATCATTCAGTATCGGTCGACAATGGTCGCGTTCGTAAGCAGTATTTTGGTTTCGCTGTTGCTCATCAGCACCGTTGATTTGTAAGTAAATATGGATTATAGTTATTAGTGATTTGTAATCGAGTTAAATAAAGACTTTGTCACTCTCGTGTGCCAAATGTTCATATTTTTAGTGGAGTCTTTGATCTTGCCCTGAACTTTTATCGACAATATGTTCTTTTGAATTGGAAGTGATTTGATTTTTTTTTCTTGGAATTTTAAGCTGTAATTCTTTTTTTATTATTCTCAATTAGCGCTCAATGCAAATCGCGACAGTATGCTATGCAATGTGCGATAGATATATATGGAGCTTTACCTTCATCGGCTTCGACGGTCCAATCATATAAAGCAATCCTACGCAATAGTTCAGCTACAACATTTTCCCTTTCGAGTAAATAAATTCAATTGAATCATCACTATTTATTTTGAAGTGAAGTGGTGTTTAGTTATAACGGTATCTTTTTTCGTTAGATGATGCCGAAGCTGACCATATCTGGATGTTTGTCAGGCATGGAACTCGTAGACCAAAAGCAGAAAAGATCGCCGAATTGAAGGAATTAGAAGAAGTAATGTGATTATGAAACAGAGCGTGGCTGATGTCAGCAGCACTAACAGTTATATATACATAGCTGATATCAGCTGCTGACGAGTATGCATTTCGTTGTTTTAACGCATTCGCAGTGCAAAATTCATATTCCTTTAGTGAAAGGGAAACGATCAATTCAAAAATAGAATATTTATCGATAATTGAACGTTTCCCTTTCACTAAAAGAATATGAATTTAGCACTGCAAATGCGTTAAAACAACGAAATGCATACTCGTCAGCAGCTGATATCAGCAACTGACGTTAGTTAGTGCTGTTAACATCAGCTCATAGCACGCTCTGCTATGAAATCAATATTTGTGTTTAAAATTTTGATAATTTGTGACATTCAATTGCAGTTGCGTGATGAAATCGTCCAAAACTTTGCGAATAAAAGGCATATACCCTTCTGCGAACGTGATTGGGAGCGGCTAAAGCAGTGGAAATGGGACCATGGCATCACTGATGATCAAGCGCAAATGCTGACTACACAAGTAATTATCGACACATTCCTAGTTTGATTTGGCGAATTTTACTTCAATTTGATTTGATGTGAAGAATTTGTTCTGAGCACAATTTATAGAATAGGCGAGCCAAGAAGATAGATTATGAGGAAACATCCAATTTATAAGTACAAACATATGGGTTCTTATTCCAAAAATTATTTCTAGGGCCAGGATGAGATTCGATCCATTGCGCAAAGCTATAAGCGAAAGTTTCCTCAACTTTTCGATGGTCCTTATGATCGGTCCAAGTTCAACTTCCAACATACTGAAGCGGAACGCACTCGGGACAGCTTTCATGCATTTGTTGACGAGATATTTGGTGAAAATGCACACACACAAATCAATGCCGAACCCACGGAGGCAACACAAGCATTACTCAAGGTACGTTCTAAATTGGTTGAAATTGAAAAGGGATTGTCATCATAATATAATTTATTATAACTGTGCGATCAATCTTAATTTTAATATGATGAATATTGCCTAAAGCAAATGTGACACCAGTTTCAATTTTTTCAATACGAAATTTCTCTCTCTCTCTCTTTCTCTCTCCCCGGGTGAACGCGATACGCTTTGATGAAAGCCTAGTTGTTTCACATACAACTGAACGCCTAGGCTTTCAATGCTACGAAAGAACGAAAGAAGTGAGAATAGCAATGAAAGCCTAGGCGTTCAGTATTTTAAATGTATATAAAAATTATGAAAGCCTCATCGAACGACTGTAGGCTTTCATCTAAGCGTATCGCGTTCACCCGGGTCTCTTTCTCTCTCTCTCTCTCTCTCTCTCTCTCTCTCTCTCTTTTTCTTTCTCTCAAAACCAATTTTCATTTGATAGCCATACAAAACATGCGCTGCATTCATATCGCAACAAGAAAATTTGAAGGAGCCAGACTCGGAGCTGAAAAAATTCCAAGACTCAAAAGTATTTAAAAAAGCAATAAAAGATATAAGCAAACGCTTAGGTTTTGATGAAAAATTAAAAAAGAAGGGAATAATGAACATATTTGACATGTGCCGCTATGAACAAGCTTGGAATACGACTACGCAGAGTATCTGGTGTGCGGTGAGTGCGAATAAATTGATTTTCAATATTGAATTCGTCTTCAATAGACGTGTGTACTGACGTAAAAACTAATTGAACTGATGTTTATCTATTAGATGCTGACACCTGATGAGGTAAAAGTCCTTGAATATGCAAAAGATTTAAGCGGTTATTACGAATTTGGCTATGGTTCGGAAATGAATCGAGGCATTCAATGTTCGACGGTTCGGGATATGGTTTCACATTTGGAATCGAATGCTGATCCACGTGTCACCGTCTACTTTGGTCACTCGTCGGCTTTGTTATTGCATCTCACAGCGATGGGAGCGTTCGAGGATGGGCAGAAACTTACAGCCAAAAACTTCCAAAAATTACCTGAACGCAAATGGAGTACAAGCAAAATGAGCCCGTTCGCTGGGAATCTCGCTGCCGTTCGCTACACCAATAATAAAGTTAAATTTTTCTTGAACGAAGAGTTGATCGAATTCAAGTGGTGCGAAAATGGAGTCTGTGACTTGGAGCAAGTCAAAAACCAATACAAACATTTCAATAATTGTGAGAAGACTTCTTGTCCGAAAGAAGATGCTGATCCAATCGAATCATTCTTTGGTTCAATTATTAGGCCATTGTTTGAATAACATATTTTTCATCTTAAATCAATAAATAAACTTATTTCTATCTGCATTGCGAATGTTTTTCCATTCCACTCAAATGGCAGCTTGGAGAATTGTTGGTAAATGATAATTCTCTAATCAATATATATCTCAAGGCTCTCAGTTTCATATTGCCTTGCATTGTTGTTGGAATTTTCGGAACGGAAATCGAGAGTTTCTTAATTAAAATTCTCTGGCGAACATTTTGAATGTGAGCACTGGTTTTCCATGAAGTGTTTGTTGTTTGGCATTCGTCATTTCAGAAAAAGAAAACACATTCCTAATACATAAACATGCATAAAAATAATTTTATAATCGTCATAAAATGATTGTAAACAATCGGTTGAAAAGCAAAATGAAATAAAATTTCCACGCACTCGCGCACAAGGTGAATTAGAGCGTATTTAAAGGTTCACCGGAAAAGCCGGAAAAAAACACACGCACACAAATAACCAATAACCAGGAATTTATGTTTGCATTTGGTAAAAAGGGAGTTTCAACGAACAAAACCATGAACATTTCATATTCGAATATAAATAGATATTATTCGACATGCCAATACTATATATGTATATAAAATGGTACTCGACGATTCCAAACACACAGCATCAAATGCGATAAAATTTTAAATAAACTCACTCCCTCTCTCTCTCTCTCAATATTAATATTTTCACGCTTCTAAGCTTATGCACGCATCACCATTGCTCAACGTACAACGGCGGCAGTTTTGGTGAATGTGCGGAGTGTAGAGCGCCCGCGCCCGCGCTAGCAAACCTCGAGCGAGTTATGAACAAAGCAACGGCATCGGCGAGACAAACCATAACAATATCATTGGAAAATCGTTGTGAATTGCTTGGATTTTGGCAGACCAACCCGTTTGCCATTTCTCATTCCATTTTCATACGCAAGTGGAACACGAAACCAACTAATTCGAAATCCGCTGCGTATGATAGAATTGGCTAGGAAAAAAGAGTTTATGCTCGTTAACGGGAATCAGTGACGGTGTGCGAGATGGTGAGTGCGTATTGCGTCGAATTAGCATGGATCGGTTGTGTGTGTATGTGTATACGGTACACAATACCAAATAAATAATAATATTAAATATATTTAATATTGCATATCTGCACGGAACGCATAAATATACATATGTATGGATGTACCATACTCGACTCTACTATGTTCGTAACGCAAACTCTTACATTTTTGATGAAGATGCTTTTGCATGTAGAAAAATACGAAATTGTTCGGTGTAGCAGCAGCAGCAGTAGCAGCAGTCAATGGTGGTGGATTTTAAGTCAAGCACATACAAAATGTTTTCTATGGAATAGATAGCGGTAGCGAGATCAACTCCGAGTCTCAGAGTTCCATTCGAGAATATACACACACACACACACTCACACACTCACACACATTGTGTGCAACGAATGAAAAGGGTGAGCGAAAGAGTCATGCATTGCGTAGTTCAGCAAGGAACGCGAATTGAATGATTCAGTTGGATCGACCACACGCACACATTTCCATCGAGTCATCCTAACTTTTTGGCGCATAGGTACACACATATTCGACAATACCTTGGATATTGGAAGGTGGTTTGCCTTGCTTTGGAGACCGTGGAGTGAGCCACAGATGGATCAAACGAACGAACGAGCGAGTGAGAGAACAAAAATGCGGGCAGCCTTTTTTCTGCAAAAACAAAATCGAACGCAACGTCATAAAGGCACATGCACACACGAGAACGAAACATTGAACGAATACCAGCAAAAATATTGAATTAATAATATGCATTAGAATTTTAGATAACTTGTAGTTTTGTAGCCGATTTTCCGTATGATACAACATTACCGAAAATCATTGGGGCCAAAAACTCGTAGCAAACGAACGAACGACAAGAGATGTATTGAATAACGGTTTCTCGTTCTCATTCCATGTTCCCGTTGTTTTCGTTGCCAGTCGCACCTCGGCCTCTGAATGCGAGCATCTCATCGCTTGCGCTCAATGCATGCAACACCGAATGCTGAAATGCTTAAACACAATGGTAATAAAAACTGAAACCATTGATGAACGATAACGAAAACTGTCTAGCGTATTTTCGCGTTCACGTTTACGAAATTCACCATTCTCTATACGAGCGCGAACAGCATCTATTGCATTAGGTTCGAAATCCCATCGGTTAGGCATTTCCATATATTTTGAATGGAAACGTTTGTGTGTTTAGTATGTGTCCTCTTCGTTGAGGTGTGCAGTGCACATTTCCGTTTTTGTGAGTGCCGAACGAACGGTGAAAATTAGCTCATTCCACAAATATTGGTCTGATTCGGAGTGCGCGAATTATCAAAACTAGAGCCTCAGTCTTTTCGCCTTTCAAATACGTGCCATGCACAAGCATAAATGCTCATACCAGTCTCTGTCGTGTGTTATAGACACGCACAAAGATTCAAAAACCATGCACCACATCTTCGCTCCGCTCGCACTTGTATCACGTTCGCAATGACAATGTTGTAACATGCAACGGAGAGCGGCAGCAACGGGAGCCGATCGATGGCTCGAATTTTGGCAAATGAGGAAAAGAGATGGGCACGGCAACTTTTACTAAACAATACCATCGATGGCATCGATATTTTATTTCGACGAAGAGCGTATTCGCATGTAATGCAAATAGGATAAAATACACCAGACTATTTACATTCGGCTTCCTCTGTAAGACTTGATCTATGTGCTGCGGTCGAAATGCGAGTGTTAAATGTCATTTGTGAATGATAAAGTCCATCGCTGAAAATTTTCAACCCAAAACGGCAGTTTTTAACTACAGATTGAATGTGGTGTGTGCTAATGAAAGAAGAAATGATTTTCATAGTCGGAACTTTTGGTGGCACGGAAAATGAGGAACATTCGTTTTCTTGCATTTGTCTTTTCAAACGCAAGTTGATGGTCAATGCTCAAAATTCGATGAAATCATTTACAATTCAACGTCGCATACAAAGATACGAAGCATCTTCGATTCTTTTGATGTATTTGAAAGTAATTTTTATATTAGATTTTCGAAAACATCTTCGTTGGTTAGGTCTACCATGTTTGAATGGTTGCTTTGTAAAAAGAATGCAGTGAGCTGATCACCCAATGGAAATAGATAAGATTCTCTCGAAAATCAAATGAATTATTTCAAATAAAAACAAGGCTTCGTTTTCTTATCAAAACGTTCGCTTACCTTTTGTGCATGCACACATTCAAATTTCACGATCATTAGAGATTTATCGGGTGAAATGAGACCATTTTAGAACAAATCCTTCTCTACCATTTTGCAGTTTTTCCTATGACATGTCGTGGTGGACTTTGTTGCTGTTTAGTCGTAGTTGTGGTCGCCTAATATCGCTTGGATTGTGTTTATCGTGTGTGTAACCGTGCGCCATTGTTTCACAAAAATCTATTTTTGACTAATAAAAGACAATGGAAAATCGCGCAGTTGCGGAAAATTCGGTGGGAAATAATGCGTGTGCGGGACTTGCTATATGGATTTTATGTGTTCGCTGTATAATGTGGGCATATTGGCTTTGAATTTATTCCAATTTATTGATTGAAATGCATAGAAACGGCGAAACGTGTTGTATCTCCTATCGTCTCTCTGTCTCTCTTGGTGAGGCAAAAACACAATTCCTTGTTTTCCATTCTTTGAATAGTAAAGCTGGTGCTGCCGTTGCTTTTTTCGGTCCTCTTGCTATATGGCATGCATCACTATGTTCGAGCATGGAACATTTATTTATGATTGCTCTTCGAATATTGAACTCATCTGACGACTATATTGGAATGCATTTTGCAAGCGGGTCTCTCTCCCTCTTTCACCCACACCCATATCCACACTCAATGCTATCAATATACATCCCGATGTATATATGTGACGCGAAATTAACGAGCGATGTGCATCGATTGGTTCGAGATATTAAAAAGGAAACCATAACATAAATATCACCGTTCTCACATATTAAACAGAACATTACAAATATGCACGCAGCAAAATGAAACGATGGTACTTCATATCAGATTGTCAATGGTCGTTTTCTCTCTCTCTCTCTCTCTCTCTCTCTCTCTCTCTCTCTCTCTCTCTGCGTCTCCCTACCTCATTTGTGCAACGTTTTTAAACGTATTTACTATCTTCCGAATATTGCAATATCGAATTCAATGAAAATACCCTCAGCACATCATGAAAAACATTTCAATTCGATCGTTAGCGATGAATTGCAACCGCTACAAACTCATTGAAATAATATTTTGGTAGAATTCAGAGGGCGGATTTTGTTTAGGTACAATGTACAAGAATGTTATTATTTTGTCATTGATTATATTGATATATCACATCGACAGTCGACAAAACATTTTCGGCATATCAAAAAGTATGTGAGAGCGAGAGAGAGAGAGAGACGGGGCTTCACTGAATGCCTGCCGTATATAATGAGTGTATAGAGACATTGGATCTCATTGAGTCGAATTAAGCTGAAAACAAGCTATCAAATTCGCCATGTACACGTACAGCAGTCATTTCGAAAAGTTCGCACATGATTATTATTTTTGCGGGTATATCCGTTGAATCGAGCGATTAGAGATCATGTTATTCAAGTCTGATTAAGTAGTGCCAATGCTTTTTGATCAACTAAGAATGTCAACTTATTTGGTATAGCCCATTTTGCACACATCACTAAGTCATTATGCGTTGAAATTTGGCGAATGTAATATGAGAGTAATGGTAAAAAATGGCTGTTTCATTGAGAACTCCTTGCAAAAAGACGATTCGTTACGAGTAGAAAATGCGAATCGACGCATGTCGACATAGTTCGATTGGTCATATCAAAGAGACCGTAAAAATAGTGCGTAAAATGGGTGAATTTGGCTCTTTCATTCAGCCTATTTAGGTCGAACGATAGTCAAAGAGTGTGAGTATTCATTGAATGGAGTCAAATGGGTCATTCAATTCATTAGCTCACTCAGCGATGCTCTCAACACAGACACACACATGCAGCACGTATACCAGTGAACTGTTTGATGCATTGAATGGGGACGCAACAGAAAAAAAAGGTGTCACAAAATCGTGGCAACAACAATGAAACAAAAAGTCAATATCATTGAAAAATGCATATTGGAGAAATGCATCGCATAGTCGCGCATTTCAAGAGTAGGCTGATGACACAGATACAATGCATCACACAGGCAAACTGCACATGCATCCAATTCAAGTGCACGTACCGAAAAAAAGTATACGTGTGTGCACAATGCACTCTTGCCACCATTAACAGTTCGCAGTGAGAATACCGTACCAAAAAAAAGCGGCAACGAGAAACAACACTGCAAATCAAGTGTGAAAAAAGGGAAACGCCAAAATGTAAGTGTAGCAGTCCTATTAGTCCTATTCTGTTCGGAATTCATTTGATATGGGACACATCTTTGGAGGTAAATTGGCAATTACACATCAAATGATCATATACCCAAGTCGAATGTTATGGAACTGCTGCCATATTTATAAAGAATTTTTCAACTAAACACAAATTTGCGGGAAAATAGTCGGTTTCCATGGGTCTCGTCACGGTTGTGCCACAACAATTCGCATTAAAATAGAAGATGAAAGACCGCCACGTTGATAGACACAACACATCGAATAACAACTAGTTAACAATGCCACAGAATTGTGGCCACAATTCGAATGTGTGATTTCGGTTGTACTATTTTGATGTATGCCTTTTTTTTCCTCATTCCAGCGGTTTTACTATTGCTGCCGCTGTTGCTCTCTTTTTTTTGCCCGCCATTTGGATTGTTGTTTTTGGCGTAAACGGCATATTTCTTCTGAATTTTCACTTGTATGCACTCTACTGCACCAATTTTATATTCATAGCACTCAGCACACGCAACCGATACACGCTCGTAATGCACACACCATCACTACCATATCAGTAGCAGTAGCAGCAGGAGCAAAAAAAGCCACTCGCCACCAATTCAATGTCAATGAATATATTGGAATTCTATACAATAATAATTGAACCAAATTACAAATTGGTGCACTCGGATATGAAAAAAAAAACACACAGACACACACAACAATGCGAGCGTGATCGCGGAAAACCAGTTTGGTAATATTGTGTGCTCGCGACAACAGCTCCGTGTCAGCCAAACAATTGCAAACAATTTATAGTGTAAAAAGTACCTCTTTTTTTAGTAGAAATGCGATTTTGTATTGAATTTCAATTTCATCTTTCCACACCTTATTTAGTGGTTGATTTGAAAGATTAAATTGTCAAAATATTTCCTATTTCATTCGTTTCGACATTCAATCTATTTCGAATTTGGGTGGAAAGGGTTTAATGATGACGTTCCCAATGAAATGGTGATATTAGATACTTGTTTTATTATCATTTCGTCATAAACTCCAGTACCGTAGGTTTCTAAGAGCTATTGCTTTTGCCTCGAAATACTGCGACATTCGATAATAGCTTTTGTACATATACCGTGAAATCCCTCAATCAAGATACGTTCAAATAAAAAGTTCTATCAAATGTATCATTTAAAATATTTGCTTCATTTTGAATTGAAATGAAAGTTATAAGATTTTATGATATCCAGTTTTTGACACAGGAAACTTTCATACAAAGAACAAATTGCGCTCAACTGGACTGCATTTATTTAATATGCGAAACCGCTTTTGCTAAATTGATTCAAGGCGTAATTAATCGGCAAATAGCTGATTTTGAATGGTAGAAATCATGAAAGTCGTCGCGATGTTGTTGTACAACATCATTTGCATTAAATGGCAAGGGTCTGCTCATATCATCGTCATCATCACCATCCCCATCCCCATCATCAAAATATCTACCATCATCAGTGGAATAGATGATTCGTAGCATGCTATGATGGAGTCAGGCAGGGGAGCAGAGTAAATGCACACACCACCATCAAACCATCACCATTCGTAATCAATGGATAAAAAACCCGAAAAACGTGGCATTGCATAAACCAGAGCCACCGGGAGTAGAACTTTGTTGTGCACATGCTGAATTATATTGCGCGCCAAATGCCAAGCACAAATAATGTGCAATTTCCATACTGAAACATGTCCTCTTCTCCCTATTTTTCTGATGAACGAAATGTGTTTTTTTTTCGGCAGCATTTTTTTCTGTTGAAAGAATTGCAAACAACAAACATACATACTTGCACGTATCATCATCGCCACAGACATATATCTAATGAAATAAACAAGAAAAACGAAATAATAAATCAATATTTTTTTTGTGAAGCTGCAATCGCCGTCGCCGCCACTGCCATCTCCATCTCATCGTACCGTAGTCGTCGTCATCATCGTCGTCGTTGCTTTTGCATTTCGAATATATATATATATATATATATATATATATGTATATATATCGAGTAAAGTTTTAATTTTTCCTCGTTTTTTTTCCTCTCTCCCCCGTACCGTTCGCGATGGCGGCGGCTTTTTTCGGCCGCGTTATAGATTCACATATGTACATGCCGAGCATAAAAAAAAGAAAGCGAACGTTTGGTTTCAGGTTTCGGTTTACCTCGCATATACAATGTATGTGTGCACTGATAAATTTTGATTTTGGTTTTATTTTCCTTCCCTTTATATAGTAGACGCATAAAAAATTTGGCTGCGTGATTTATTTGAACGTGAAAAGATCATACGATATTATACTTATATGTTGGACAAATTTCAATCTAAATTTGGATAAAAAGAGCGAATCACAAGCAAACATCTAGTTTAATGCGTTTTTAGGAAGGGCAGAGACATACCAGAGTTAGCAACAATACTCATTAATGTGGAACGAAGCATGAACTTTAAGATGAATGTTAACAGAATTTGCCAAAATGACTTTTTATCAAATTTGAACACTTTATTAATAAACGTCTTAAGATGGAAGCAAATGATGAGGTGAGTGCTGCTTCGGATTTTTTTCCTACTAATTTCGTATAAATAAACATTGGAATGATTTTATATCGAGCGCTTAATTTATAAAAGTTGTATGTATGTATAAATCGACAATTCGCCGCCAAGAAAAAGTTTGTGAAAATACTATTTTTTTCATTAAATTCGAACGCATACATGCAGTGCCTGCTGTTTGTAAATAAATATAAAATTTAGCACCAAAATTGGTATGGCATTGACATAAAACTAAACCAACCAAAGAAAGAGAGCAAAATGCTAAAAACAAGATTATATAACGAATGGCAGCAGCGGCAGAAGCAATAACAAAACTGAAATCATTTTACTGCCGAAATGAACAACGGATGCCTAGAATAAAACGAGCCCGTGTCACGAACAACAACAACAACGAGAAATCGTAAAAAAAACAAGAAAAATAACGCAAACGAAAATTTGTAGTCTATCGGAGTTTGTATGTGGCCGCGTGTTATAGCAAAAGGACCGAGGGTATTGGAAATGCAGAGCGGCCTCGACGTCGATGTAGAAGAAAAATCGTGCAAAACGGTGAAATGCAAACAAAAAACGACGTCGAATGAAATTAAAAATAGGCAAAAAGAATCTCTTTTTTTATTTCAAGCATATCCGGGCTATTCGCAACGATGCGATGCCATTGTACGACGATTCTGTGCGTACTTCTTTTTTTGTCGCCTCGCTGAAATAGTGGCGCGATGTAAAGTAAAAATCATCAGCGAGAAGGTATCGATATGTGCGTGTGCATTCTGAATGGCATAAAAAAAAAAACAAGCATGAGCATGAACATCCACTTTGAAGACTGTCGCTGGGAAAATGGAAGAAAAACTGGCGGCTAGTAGAACCTATATATATATAGAAAACAAAAAATTTAGTTTCGAAAAAAGCTCACTTTTGTGTGTGCTTGTCATCGCGAACGCTGACATCGTCGTATGTGCTAGTGGTTCAGTTCATTTGGATTTCGAAATTTTTGGTAAAACTCTTTCGCTCTCGCAAACGCAATGACAATCACAATCGGAATCCAGCACCTGTTAACAGGTATTTGTTCCATGAGTATAATGCTTTCTGAGTCATTGCAAGGATGCCATGGTGACGGTGTGTACAGTGTACACTGTACAGCGTCCGTATACCCCTACACGGTGGGCAAGCAAGCGGAAGAGATTGAGAGAGAGAGTGAGAGTTACACTTTTATGCAACGCTCTTCCATCAAAGAATATATTCTGCACTCGAGTGACTTTGTTGTTTTGTGCGAAAAAACGCGAACCGCTCATGTATACGACGAGTGCGTGCTATTTCCCATTTTTCCACCAAAAACATCTCATACCTACAGTCGATTTGGTTTTTGTAGTAGCATCGATATGTGTGCATCACACACTTTCCGCGCGCATCATACAAGGTACGAATTGTACGTTTGGCAACGTCTTTTTTCATTTTTGGTTTTCGGTGTCGAACGTTGGTACTGTTTTCGTTGTTGTTGTTGTTGTTGTTGTTGGTGGTGTTTTTTTGCTGTTCGTTTGCTCGCGCATTTCATTGTGCCATTTGATATATTTTATACAATTTTCACTCACGTGCACATTGCTCCGTTATGCATAGTGGTAACGAAGATAGGAGGACCAATACCAGCTCAAAATCAGACGTTTCGATGTGCTGTTCTGGCTGCTGCTGATGCTATGAACGCAAAAACCTGTCGTTGATGTCCTATTCTTTTTCTTTCACATGTTCATTTTTTTTTTGTCTCCCGTTGCATACCGTTGTGTTGTTGCTCTTCGTCTATCATTCTGACGGCAGAATCGAGCATTGTCATTACCAATGCTGTTGCTGTTGCACCCTTTCTACCCGGAATAATTCCTTTTTCGCTCTCTCTCTCTCTCTCTCTCTCTCTCTCTCTCTCTCTTTCTTTTTCTCCTCCCTCTTTCTCTCGTGATCGCCAAAAAATAACCGATTTTTTTGGTTGTCTTTCGTTTATTTCTGTTTGGTTTGTTCTCGTTCCGCTTAAATTTCGCAACGAATTGGTGGATATTGGTGTTAGTGCACCAAAAATGAAATATCCAACAAAAATTCGTACAAATGTGTGCAGGAGATCAGTTTGTTTTTCCTTTTCGTGTGCGCCGCACACACACACACACACACACACACATTTAGTGCACACATGACGGTAGAGGAGGAACGGGCTCTCTCTCTCATACACGAGAATGTAATTTATGTCAAATCGGACTTTTGGCTATGTATAATACCGACTTTTTTCTCATTGTAGGTGGAAATTATTCGCGCTTTTGCATAAACAGAGTTCCAAGTATATGTGTGCGCTGCGCTCTCTCTCTCTCTCTCTCTCTCTCTCTCACTCTCACGCCGATTTCGCAATTCGCTTTCGGTTTTTTTTGGAAAACATCAGCCGAAAAAAAAGAAACAATAAAACAAGGAACCAACTAAAATATGAGAGGATGAGCCGAACGAAGACAGGAACCGGCTATGCCGCAGGGATTGAATGATATTTTTTTTTCACTCTCGCTCATGCTGATGGAACTTGACGTGAATTTGTATGCTGTGCAGTAAGTGGACATTGACCTCGGCATAGAATTTCTATGCTGTTATTGCATGCATGTGTCTCTATAGTCGCACAACACTCTTTTCTTTTTGGTTGAATTTTAAAAATAAATTTTTAATCATTTTTCGACCGCCGCCTTTTCTAATTGAAAATATGCACAATGTGTTGTCAAAGGCAGCCGAAAAAATTTCATTCGAATAGCAAAATCGAATTGAATACAATTGAAAATAAAGAAATCACTAGAATAGTGAAAAAAAAATTATAACAACATAACAAAATCCGAAATAATTCATTATTATTTTGGTTCGATCGAATTGTATAAAGTTGCAAGCTATGCATTCGCAGTGTTGCCGCTACTCACGGGAAAACGAGCAAGAAACAAGAAAATAAAGTGAAAAAAAGAGAATTGGTTTCGTCCCCCTTGTGTTTGTTTTAAAGCTAAAACACAAAATTTAAATGGGGTAACAGGAAAAAAAACTCCAGAGTTTTATGAAAATTGTTGAAAAGTACCACTCGGTCGATGACAATGATATACGAAAATAGCGAATTGCTTGTGCGTTCCAGTCGTTTTGGTTTCAATTGTGCTGCCATGCAAATAATATTTTTTTGAAAATTCATGCACCTTATCATACCCATTCGATTCCACACAAAACGGAGACAATCAAGTGAACGCACATTCACCCCAAAATACGTACGGCAGTGGTGATGGTGGTGGAGACGCGGACGACGACGACGACGTCGACAAATCAACCATCCCTCGTGCCACTGCTCGCACAAATGCAAAAATCTACGCACTCAGTTAATATGTGACGATGCGATATGAAACATTTGTTTCAACAATTCTATGTGATATTAAAATATAGAGAAAAAAATACACACACATAAAACAACATCGAAACCAAATGCTTTGTGTGTTGTATGTGTTTTTTTTTCTCTCTCTCTCTCTGTGTGTGTGTGTTCTTGCGTCACATACATATAAAAATATGTGAATCGAAAAGGCACATGACCCTTTTCGATTTTGTTGATGAAAATATAATTTGTATTTATACGACTAACAGTGGCAATAGAAAAATGACTGGGAAAACGCGCGGAGGAGACGAAATAAATGCAATTCCAACTTGCCAGTCCACACATTTGAATAGGTTCCATAAAAGCGGTAAAAAAATATAAATATAAAAAAATTTAATAATGTATGTTGAAATACATATAAAATGAATGCAATAATAAATATGGCTTTGGTCGGTATAATGCAATCAAATTTCTAGAAAGAACAGTACGAGCAAACAAAAAAAATTATATTACATGTACAACCATAGCACCAACCACAACAGAAATATACGAAAGAAAATAAAATCGTTGGAGAATTACAACATACAGCTTATTTTACCAAACGACAAGCTCTCTCCAAGGGTTTTGTTTTTCTATCCTATAGCAAACATAGTGAAGTGCACACTCACGTTGCAGCGCAGAGTGAACGAACAGTGAAAAAAAAATTGCGGTGATAAAAATCTATTCTCTTTGGCTTCTCGTTTCACCATAGAGTTAGTCAAACGAAAACCCAAATCAGCACTTCACACCCAGCAAGAACGTTCCGGCAAACTAATCCGAAGACACATTTGACTTACGATTCAATCGACGATACGCGAAACTTCATTCAATACTCACCATTGAAGCTGTATCAACGCCATAAATAGCTTTAGTTCCGTGTGGCCGCCACACTTTAGTCATCACACAAAATTACGGCCACTTGAGATGTACACATAAAGTAAACTAAAATCAGATAGAAAAAAAAAATTGTGCTCCTTCCAAAACGGAAGCATTGAATGGGAAAAAAATTTTATTGCACAAAATGAAGAAGAATTAAACTGCAACATTTTTATATTGCTATATTTGTTTATTTTTTTTGTTTTCAATTTGTTTCAGCTTGTTTTTGTTGTTGTTATTACTGTGGTTTCCTTTACGGCTGCTTTCAATGCTACATATATTGTTGAAACTGAACTGATGTTATAAGTGTACATATATATTCCTATTCACTGTAAAATAATTTATTCTTATCGATAATCTAATTTATAACCATGCACGCATGTGTTCTTTTTTTTCCTCTGTTTAAACTTCATTCTTTCTCCTCATTCACCTTTCCTATAACGACGTTTTCTGTTTATCGCATTTTGGGTATGTGTGTGTTGTTGTTGTTGATTTTGCAACTGCATTTTTGTTCGCATTTTTTTTTCTTGCTTTCTTGGTTAATTCTTTAACTTCATCATTAATTTTCATTCTATTGGTTTTGATGTGTATCAAATGAATTTCTTTTCATTTGTTCCTCTTCTTATTTATTATTATTCCGCATTGCACTGTTGTTGTTACAACGTTTAAACGTTAAATTTGGCCGATTTCTCGCCACCACAAAGTGAAACAATTTACTTTGGCTCTGTGAACGGTAATTATTTTAAAAATTTTATTCGCTTCGGCAAAAATCGATTTGGACATTTGGCCAACCCGCACATTTTATTGTTATACACGTGAAGGTATGTATGTGTGTGTGTGTGTTTGGTATTTCTCGATAATTTTTATTTGGATATTTTCCATTGAGTATAGAAAAAAACGGCATTCAAAAGAATCAATGAATTCATTGAAACGTTGGAAATGAACGAAAACCAATCATTAATGCTGCTGGATAGCACCATCGAAACAAATTCTTATTGGGTTTTATATGAATGCTTGAGCGCAAACAAGCAACTTAGATTCTCAGTATTTTAAAGTGTAACATACAAGTAATGAGTATACAAACGTATACGTGTTTTGTATGGAGATGTAACACTTTAAAATACTGCGAATCTAAGTTGCTCTTTTGCGCTCACACATTCATATGTCTGTATGTGTTTTTGTGTGTCTGTCACCATTAATGGATCAATTGTTTAGAGAAAAAAAACCGTTGTCCCGCCAGACATAGATTACGACTTACAGTCTAAAAATTCTAAATATGTAAGCTTAACTCTCGTATGTGTTTATTTGAATACTATACATGGTTTGTTTTTCTTTTTCTTGTTTTTTTTTTGTTTAATTTTAAATTGAAGGCCTTTTATACTTTCACATATGATTTTATATTCTCTCTGAACATTCTACTTCCGTGTCTTCATTTCAATTTATAACTAATATAAATTTTTTATTTTGGAGACTCCAAAGATCAACGAAAAATTCTTTCTTTCTTTCTTTCTTTCTTTTTTGTTGTTGTTTCGAAATGTCAAACTAAATAAGTCGCGTCACGAAGAACACACTTGTAAACAGAAGAGAAAACAAAAACGGAATCAGTCCCAAAAATTCAAAAGTAATTTCATTCGTGTTTTTTGTTTTTTTGTTATTTTCTCCGAAGATACTGTCTCCGATGTGTTTTAAGGCCCTCCCTTTCAATTTTATATTTGATGAATGTTTATATCTATATATATATTTCACATGAAAATGAGAGAAAGAAAATGCATGATTGTTTTTGTTGCATCAAAAATGGATTCATTTCCGCTGAAAATAGTTGCGATTCTAGGTCAATGTAGAATATTTTATCTTCGTTTCACTTCTATCTTCGGCTGAGTCTGTCGAACAATGTTCATTTTCTGTGTTTGTGTGTGACTGTCTCTAACGGTTGTGTGTTTGCAATTTTGCACTATTTCATCTATATATGAATGTTGCACCATTGGATAATAATAATTCATGATCATTTTACGATAGAATAGAATAATAAAAGTGTTGTAGTCAATGGAGAGGAATATCATATAATGTATGTATAACGTCGTCCTTGTTCTCAATCTATTTCCCTTCATATCGTTTATGTGTGTGTGTGTGTGTGTATTTATTTTGTCTGTCAGTTTCTGTACGATAAATTCAGTTGCTTACAACTGTAACTGTGGCACTTCTCGAAAAAAAAAAATTACGACTTGCATGTGTTTGTGTATATAATCCTGTGTCTTAGTACATCTCAACAACTATTTATGGCCTTTGTGAGTTTCCATGTAACCTTTCTCTCTCTTGTTTTTATTTGGTTTCTCATTTCACTCTTTTTCCATCCATTTTTTTTTCTCTCTCCATCGAATATGTTACAATTCCAACATATAACTCGATGAAAGAAAAGAGTCCACTTGTTTTTTTATTCTTCTTCGATAAAATCAATCATAATTACAAAAGCATGTTTTACCAAGCCAAAAAAAGGAAAGAAAAGAAAAAAAGGAGGACCAATGAAATACGATTTGAACGAACGTTCTAGTTAAAAATAGTGTTGGCTTCGAACGTTCGTTCGACCGTTCGACAACATAAAAAAAAATTGTTTTGTTCGTTCGTTCGTTCGAAAGTTTTGTAAAAACTTATTTTGTTCGTTCGTTCGTTCGAAAAGTTGAAAATTATTTTTTTTGCTCGTTCGTTCGTTCGAAATTTATTTAAAAAAAATGTTGTTCGTTCGTTCGTTCGGAAATTGCTATGTTCGACCGTTGGGATTTTTTACATTTGAAATACATAGGAAGCAAATATTTCTTTGGCTAAGACTGAAGGTACAACGTTATTACCGGTGTTATTACTCAGTAATACCACTGGTAATAATTATTAACGATCTTATTACCGATTAATAAGTAATTACCGTTAAGTACTTAATTAAACTTTGTACTTAAGCTTGAGTATGTACTTAACGTACTTAACGTACGTACTTAACGTACTTAACGTACTTAACGTACTTAACGTACTCAACGTACTTAACGTACTTAACGTACTCAACGTGCTTAACGCACTTAACGTACTTAAAGTACTTAACGTACTTAAAGTACATACTCAAGCTTAAGTAGAAAGTTTAATTAAGTACTTAACGGTAATTACTTATTAATCGGTAATAAGATCGATACTAATTATTACCAGTGGTATTACTGAGTAATAACACCGGTAATAACGTTGTACCTTCAGTCTTAGCCAAAGAAATATTTGCTTCCTATGTATTTCAAATTTAAAAAATCCCAACGGTCGAACATAGCAATTTCCGAACGAACGAACGAACAACATTTTTTTAAAATAAATTTCGAACGAACGAACGAGCAAAAAAAATAATTTTCAACTTTTCGAACGAACGAACGAACAAAATAAGTTTTTACAAAACTTTCGAACGAACGAACGAACAAAACAATTTTTTTTAATGTTGTCGAACGGTCGAACAAGTGTTCGAAAGTGTTCGACGGCCAACACTAGTTAAAAACTACGCTTGGTCTTAATCAGAAGAATTTCAAACAAAAAGAAAATGATTTAAACGCAAATGAATATTTCAATAAAATACAACAATAAGCTACCTGAGAGACATGTGCTTAAAAATGTTTGTGTTTTTTCTCATTTTTTTCTTATAAATTTTTTTTCTCTTTCATAATTTATTTTTTTTTTTTTCATAAAATTTTCTTTACTCTTCCTTTTATGCTAAACTCTTAATTTCATTTAAAAAAATTTCTTCACTTTATTTAAATATTCATTTTTTTTTGCCTAAAATTGTTCTAAACAGTTAGATTTGTTTTTTTTTGTGTTTTTCTTCATTTCTCTGAATAAACAACTCTCAACAAACGAAGAGTAAACTTAAGAATTTATTTAAAACAGAAAACTTACGCAACCAAATTCAGGAATTGTAAATTGAAAATCAAGTGTCCAAATTTGAAATAAAGAAAAATAAAAATCGCATTTAACGTGGTTACAACACACATTGGCTTGTCCACTTTCATTTAATGTTTTCAGAGGAGGAAGGGGGAGGTTTGGCACAATTGTGTGTGCACAATTCAAACGATCGTAAAAATACCGTTAAGCTTCAAATGTGGGTGGAATATGCAGCATTTTGGATTAACTACTGCATCGTGATGATGTCGATCGACTGCCACTTGCGTTCACTAATGATGTCCAATTCAAATTGTTTCTACTAATATTGATGGGTGATAATGCGTCTGATTCGAGTTCGTTTAGTTGAAGACCGAGTCCGCCATTACTGGAGGTGCCGGCCGAAAAATCGAGCTGTGCATTTGGAAATGGGAAAATCGGCTATCAAATGGAAAGAAAAAGAATAGAAATTGATTTTAGACCCAAGTTGATCCCGAAATTGCAATTTTAAAACAATAAAAAAAAATGGTTTCAAAGATCAAAATGTTGACGTGAGTATGCGGTTGTACATGTACTTACCGTGTTAGCATCAAATTCTGGTAACGGAATGGTGGTTTCTTCGCGAATCTCCTTATCGTCGCGAAACACAACTGTTTTGACCACACCTTTGATGTGATCTTCGGGCCAAACACCCAACAGTATTCGTTGTGGCCTTCCGCGTCCTTTGGGCCGTAGATCAGAGCCACCGTCTATTGATGGACCGAGCATGTTGTGCACACGATTCGCATACAGCACAAATGTCGGATACGGAATGTCATACTTTCGTGCCGCTTGTGACAATGACAAACCATCCTTAAGAACGCTCATTATAGCTTCAGCCATTGTCTCTGGACGCCATGATTTCAACGGGCCACGCTCACGAAAACGCAAATGATGGATGAGATTTTGATTCGTACTCCAGCATTTTTGCCACATCGACTGCAACTGATACTGATAACTCTCTGCAAAGAAGAACAGAAAAAAAGTGATAACAATTGAAATCAAGTCCAATCAGAACATCAAACGAAATTGTTTTTCTTCGAACAAAAAAAAATGATTCTATAAAACTAATAAAAACGTAATTAGTCTACACACAGTTTAACAAAAGTTGTTATTTAGACAAAATTCAGTTGATTATTTAATTTCATTTTGACTGTGATGTGGGCAGTAACGATATGAGTCAAAAGTTTGTTATTTCTCCCCCCTCCCCCGTCATTCACCTCGATGTAATCAATTTATAAGTACATACATATATACATATCAGAAGATGGGGAAAAATTACGTGTTGTTGTACATGTTGAAGCGTAGGTAATGCATACGGTTAGTGCAAAAGCATTTATTGCCCTACCTGACGCGAGCACCATCTGTTCAGTTTGAACATGAAAACAAACAAATTGATCCATACAGAGTTATAATACAACAGCATCTCTATATAGAGGAAACGCTGTGGTTCGTTTTGTTCGACATATTTTTTATACACTGCCTTCATTTCCACCGATTCATACATCGGTTGGCAGCTGGAGTCACTTTGTTTGTTTTCATGTTCGCACCGAATAGATGGCGTTTGCGTTAGGGAGAGCAATAAATGCTTTTGCACTAAAGGCATGAGGTAATGTTATTCCGTTTATGTGTTCGAAGAGAGTTTGTGAAAATGTTGCGAAACACGACAGCAAGCATGAACGGAAAAACTGGCCTCCTTATTAAAAATTTAATCGACTAAACATCAATTATGGATGAATAAACGAGGAATTTTTGAAAGAGAGAGTGAGAGAGAGAGAGAAAGAGCGAGCGAAACAAAGGGATATTGCAACTTTTTTGACCAGAAAAAACGCCATCTTACGTCGTGCCCGTAAATTATTTTACTGTACATTTCGATGGTAGAGCTTGAACAAAAGTTCAACACTATGAATAAACTTGGAAAGAGCTTGATAAACTTGATGAAATACATATATTTTATGGTAGTTGCAATACCCCTATGGAGCGAAAGAGAGACATACATACATATTTATGTATATCGAACGGTTAAACTTTATAAAATATATTTGGAATTAGAAAAAAAAGAAACACGTGCATATACACATACACAGTACATACTTATGTAACACAGAAAATTTCAACTTAACGAAAAAGCATTAAACCAGAGACCATAAACTTTATTATGAAAAACCGACACGAAAATCGAGAACAGTTGAATATTCTATATGCATTATGAATACGATGTGGTTTTTTTTCATATTCTCAGTTTGCTTCGTGCGTTGTTTTTTCATTGTCAATTTTATACCGATATTAATAACAATTTAATAAAAAAAAATCCGTTCGGTTCGGTTTAATCGTCAGCCTTTTTTTCGAGCTCGTGGGCATAGTTGAGTATTCGTGTGGAAAGCGATGAATTTGAAGAGAGCGAGTGTGAGTGAGTGGCTGTGAGTGAGTGTGAGAGAACAATGGTTTAGTGACTAATGAATATCATTAAAATAAACTATTTATGAATTTTTATCGAAAACCAACCAAGCGAACGCTCAAATCAAACGAATGACAAAGACACGTATACGATATTATTAAATTTTAAATATTTAATGTAAGCTAACTTTTTACGAGACATTGTCAAACGATAAAGTTGTTTTTTGGGTCATTTGGTCGTTGCATTGTGTTTCAAAGTGCATGTACAGTGCAGTGCAGTGTGTGCACAACGTGCATATTCAATTGGGAGTGTTTGCGCTTATTGCTTTGATATTGTGATATTGACAGCTCACATAAAGGTGAGGCTATATAAATGGTATGCCACTACATGTGTCTTCAAAGCTTTGATCGTTATTATTTTTCCTTCTGATTTTGTTAATTCATTCGACAGCCTTTCATTGAATCGCTTCGAAGCATGAAAATACTAAATCAGGCACATATTTTCTGAATCCAATTTTTCGGTATCGGTTTGGCATTTTGATTGCAGATTTCTGGCAAAACCAATTAAATTCCATGCAATTGACAGTTCGAATTTTCACATGTGCCCTCTGGTTCTTCTCCACACCCCCACCCCCCACTTCAAACTCTCATCCTTCCGCTCTCTCGCTTTCTCTTCATAATTTCTTCATTCATCATTCATTTTAGTTGAGCGAGTAAAAGTTTTATTTAATTTACTATTTCTGACTAGATCAAATTGAAATGGTTGTCAGCTCCATTTAATTTTCATCGTTTTATTGTCTTTATTGAAATAATAATAACAATTATTATCATTGTTGTGTATGGAATAGATCGAAAAATAGACACACATACGTTTGCCGCTGTGCTTGTGCTTTTTCGATGGACTTTAATGACCGTCGCTCGATTTGGCGTTAATGCACCATTGCATGTGTCAAATGTATCGTGGGTAATTTTCGCTGTTCTCGTCGTCGTAGTCGTCGTCGACGACGACGTCGTCATTCCCTATCTCCGGTATGAAATGTTCATTTCATTTTATTTTAAATAATTAATTACAACAGAACGAAGTCATAAAAACCTAACTGACGAAAACTTGAAAGAAAATGCGCTAACACTGAGCAATTATAATTATAACGCTCTCTCTCTCACACTCTCTCTCTCTCTGTCTCTCTCTCTCTCGCATTCACAAAAATAAACATAAAAATAGAAAATGATTAAATAAATACCAAAACAATGGCAAAATAAAGTGACTAAAATGCAACGGGAAAATGGAATATGATGGAGAGAGAGAAATTTAAATGAATAAAATATAAATAATAACTAATATTCCACACACTATCGTCACGTATGCTACGCTGAATACAATCCACCCGACCATTTGTTCTCTTTTGTCTGTCTCGGTGTGTCAAGCATATTAGCTAGTCGGAAACGTTGTGCGGCCACAAAGTGTGGGCGCACACTTTTTCTATCCCAAATGCATTTATCAACACTAATTACTAACTACAATAATGGCCGGTCGATAATTTTAAATACTCATTCGATTATTATTATTATTATAATTACAACCGCGCTCCAAATAAAATGAAATACTTCTATTTCTCACAGCGTGTCAGTCACAAATTGAAAATTTCGTGTGAAATGCAAGGGGAAGGAGGCGGTCAATCAACCGAAAAGAAATTAAAACAAATGACTATCTTTGGATTGAAAGCATTCCATTCCTTTGTTGTTCGTCTTTCGAAAATGCACGCACAAACATTTGACAATAATACAAAGCGAATGGTGTGAAATGCTTTATGTGTTCACTGCATCCTCGACACATCATTAATGCCATTAAACCATTACCAAATTGGTTTAGTTTAATTTAATTTCTCCTCAAATTGACCTCGCTACAGTGGCCAAGTATCCAACGAAAACAAAGAAACCAAATTGAATATCATACACAAAATATGACTATAATGTGAAACACGCACTAGCAGCGCAGTCAATTTCAGATCGATCAAGCAACAACAATGTATATGACAAATAGACGTATTCCACATTGCACGAGAAGATCTCTCGTGCTGCGCTTCTGTCATTTTACTGCTTAAACGCTTTTATGATTATTAATTAAGCTAAAATAATATAATATATATGTCGGTGGTGGCCATGACAGAATGCCATCGAAATGTTCAAGTCAACAGACAGAAGTGCAAAGGAGGAGAGAAAAAAAATGTAAGCGATAAAGTTTTTGGAATAAAACCGCAACTAAACGGATGAATAGATTTAATGCATCAGAATATTTCATTACACGAAGACTCACAATTTATCAATTTGTCTATTTTTGGTGAGAAACAGTGAATACACGCACGAAAACGGGCCACTATCGAGCGAGGAAGAGAGAGTGAGAGAAAGAGAGATAGAATGAGGGACAATAATAATGCATCATTTCTTGTCAGTGCTCCATAGAAGTAGACTGACAGACAGCATGTCGTTTCAAGCTCGGCTCGAATAAAATAATCAAACACAAGTATTTCGTTGCGACAAAAACGCGAGCGCGAGATAGAGAGCATTTATAAATAGTTGAGGTGAGCAGCAAGAGCAGCACCATAAAATTGAATTAAATCGCATAGTGAAGCATAAATGCATTTGCCTATTCAGCCTATTCGATTCCATTGAAAGCGATATGATGTAGAGGCAACCACAAACGACACACGTTTTCACTAAATTATTATCAAAACTTCATCATAAGCAGTTGTAATTTGCAACCTTTCGTCGTGAAGTGAAATATATTTCGACAGTTTTAAACATAAATAAATGTCCATTAATCTCTCAATTATAAATTATAAGTTTGATTGTAGTGCCGAATAGTAGACGTAGAGAGAAAGAGAGTGATAGAGAGAGAGTGTGTGTGTGTAGCGTTGAAAATTGTAAAATGAATTATGAACGGAATGCATGAAACATCAGTAAGTAGAAAGAAGACGAGAGAGAAAAAAAAAGAGCGCCAGACTTGGCTAATGTCTAAATTCATGCTGAGAGATACGTGCACGCATGACACATCTCGCCGAGAGACATAGACCGAGAGAAAGAGATTGAGTTAAATACAAACACCGAGACACAATTGCATTCGGAATCAATTCAGTGGGAACGCGCTTGGCAAGGACTTTTTCTACTTGCTCGTTGTCATTCCCATTCCCATTCCGGTAATGACAGACGAAAGAATTGGTGTTCTGAACGTTGAAATGGCGCAAGCAGCAAGGAATAAAACGACAAGCGAACGAGAAGAAAGAAATATAAAGACGACAAATTATATGTATATGTATATGCTTTAATTTTAATTAATACCAACAATCAGCTTCAGCAGTCACTACACTATTTTCGTCTCTAATTAGTCATTTGCTGAGTGAAAAGCATAAGTGTGAGCGATCACGAGAGCGAAAAAGAGAGTCAAACATGCATTGGGCGATAAAAATGCACGAAGAAACAGCCCGATTACAATGCAAAAGTGCGAGTTCACACTTATTTGGTGTAGCCACACAGTTGATACGTACATTATACAGAAAAACATCGACGCATGGCCTGGTAGTGAGGCCAACAACTGAATGAATGAATTGAGCCTCGAACCAAACGTAAACGAACAAGAAAGATGAAAAACAGTAGCCGTAAAACGATGACGGAGGAATTAGTTGCTTTCTCTTCTTTTGCCGTTGTCGGAAACGTGGCGCGGTCGCATTCCGTTCGGTTCGGAACATCCAGATGCATCAAGTGGAAGAAAAATCAACACAACTACTTTAATTTACACTACAGCAAATGTGTTGCTGTCGCATCGGCAAAACTTATTCACCGTGCTGTTGAAAAATTTATTACCTGTTTGACCCATTACGTGATTGTGTACACGTTGTGCACACGGCACAAAAAGCCGCTCTGTCGTCAAATATTATTAAATATACACACGGTGTACAAATTTAATTCAATAATTTGCTGCATCTTTTTTTCCCTCCATCGAATGAGTTATGAATTACATCAAGTGTGTGTAAGTGTGTGCGGGCGCACAATTTGCTCACCATGTGTGTGTGTGTGTGTGAGTGCACACACATCACATCGTACGAATAATATAAATGCCAACACCGATGACGAATTGCAATGGATTATTTGTCGAGCAATTTTATCAGATGGACAAGTTGTTATTGTTGTTCACCTTTTTTTTCTGTCGCGCTACTTTGGCGCTTTTTTCCATTTGGAAAAAACTAAATCTGCAATCAATGCATATACTACCCATGAGCCACTCGATTCTGATTTATGAACTTAGTTTTAATCGAATCGAATATCTTCTTTTTTTTCTACTCGAATCAAAAACTTGGGCTTCCGATGAAAAGTTGATTGATTGGCAAATGCGAAAGTGTATGCATATTGTGTAGCAAGAAAGAAAATTGGTGGCACACACAGATTATGGATAATTTTCGAATGCAATTCAACGAAAATTAAAGAGTCAATTGATACAATGAAAACAATTGAAAAAAAAAAACATAAAAGAAAATCATGGATTTAAATGCGTATGTTCCCGGAATTAATCGAATCGGCCTTTATTTACGGTAATCAAATACCAAACAGCAAATTTAGCTGCCGAAATAAGTATACAATATTCATTTCGAGGAATGAATCGAAAGAAGAGTGAAAAAAATATATATCAGAAACGATTCAAAACGCTACTGATACGATTCAATTCATTCTCTTTATTATTATTTTTTTTTCGTTTTTCGTAAATTGTACAAAAGAAGTGTGCGTCGAATTGAATATGCACAATCGAATTGTTTTGCCGGAGAGAGAGAGAGAGAGAGAGAGGGGGGGGGGGGAGATCAGTTGAAATTAAAGAAATTGAACATGGCAACAGTGGCAGATTGGTGTTCACAAAATAATAACATGCAATTTATACCGCTTTACTCATACTAAATTCACGGGAAATATAATTTTAGCGCAATAGTATACTTTTCAAGTAAAATCCCGAACGCAAATAAACCGATAAATATTTTCGACAGCGTTTTAGTTCTCGCATTTTCTTCTTCTCTCACAGGCACACATACACGCATTCACTGAGTGTCTAGTGTGAGTCGAGAAGTTGGATTCATGACGCTCGGATGAATGGCAATTCATTTTGTTTTGGCTTGAAATGCAGAGTAACCGAGAAATCCTTGCACTCTAAATGGTATAATCAATGACTTTTGCTGTTGTTGTTTCTATGCGTAATGACTTAGCCGGTTGGTCGAATGGGCGAACGAGCAAAAAAGTGAACAATAATAATACAACAACACAGTCCAATTACATTTGCATTTGCAGCGCCATCATCTCACCGTCGCACCGTCAATTTTTCATTTTTCGATTATAGATCGCTGTTTCTGATACTTTTGATTCTTCAACAAACCAACTTATTTTCAACATGGAATCTTTAACGGCAACAAGGCAAGCGGCTTGTCTCTGGCTCACACGATGCCTCCAACTATTGCTAACTCGATTGCCGATTGCAATCATCATTTCTTCATGAAAATTTAATTGTATATATATAGAAACTATTGCCAATGATAAATGTGAATTAAATATATTAAATGTAATGGTAGCCCAAGGAACGAACGAACAAACAAATAAACGGGCAAACAAAACGAAGCGCGAGAGCACTACAAAATGGAACGTTTTGTTGAGATCATCCATACATGATAGTAAGTGGTGATGACGATGCGACTGCAGCATTCTGCTCCGAAGAAAAATTCGGAGCACATTTCGTTGTGTGTGATCTCGATGAATTGCGAATCGAATTGCTGGAATTTTCGCATATCGAATGTAATTTTATATTTTTTGCCGCGCACCAATTTCGATCCGACTTGAATTAAGGCACATTGTAAGAAATATTATTCAACAACACATTCAATTGCAAATTAAACAATGCGAAGCGAAACGGAAAAACGTTTTTAATAATGAATGAGCTTGTGAAGTGAGAGACGCGGGCATGCGTGCGCACTCACATCATCACCAACCGATGAAGATAAAAAAAAATAGAATCACGGTCCATTGGCATGGAAATCAAACAAAGTAACTAAACCAACCAATCAACCGACCGGCTAAATGCATTTAAATCCCATTTTCAATCGACTTCAAACGATCGCGCTCTCTTTCTATCGCTCATAGCATCCAATCTCTCTGTTTTTCTCTCACACACAGGCGCGCAAACCAAGCTCAGCTTGACTTAGATAAAGAGCTCTCACTCGATTATTCGGCGTGCATGTGTTGATTTTCGCAACGAAATCGATACTATTTCCAATTTATTTTTATTGTTGACCGTGTTTAATTAATTTTATCGTTTTCAATTCTTTGTGTTTTGCCATTTTATTGCGTTTCACTTGTTTTCTCGACTGAGCATGGAATGGGCTCTTCTATTTTCAAACGATTACTCATTCCAGTGTAACGACGACGACGACGACGGCGACTACGACGGCGATAATCGGTAAAACACATTCGAGAGAAAATTACAGGCGCTGAATATTATCATTACGACTCATTTTACTATGCGCGCCAAAAGGATCGCGTTTGCTTACCAATTTAAAGACGAATGAGCAATAGCAATAATAGTTGTAATTGAATGATTTGACTTGATTTTGCAAGCAGCAGCAACACAAACAGACACAGTGACGAAGTAAAAGCGAGAGCAACAGCGAGAGATCAATTGGGAAATGCAATGGGAGACTAATGAGTGTTTTGCGTAGGGTATACTTAGAAAACTGTTAAAAATTCAGCATTCCACATGATTTCTATATTTAATATTAAATTTTTTTTTTCCTTCAATAGTTGTGCATGGGAGACGAAAGGGGAAAGAAACCCTCGAATTTATAGGTGGAATTAAAGCAAACAGAAAAATATGAATAAAATTGCAATTGACAGAGAAAAGAGAGGCGATGCATGCATCCGTCATGAGTTCAAGAAATTGTATATGAAAGCAACGTCAGTAAGATGTGCAAATAAAATTCATAAATTAATTCTTTATTTTAATTGCGGATGTGATGAGAGCACTGCGTCGTGCAACATTGTTTCTCACTGCTTGCCTTCTCATTTATTTAGTTTTTCTTTCTCTATCAACTGAAGCGATTGCTCTTCCTCTTCCTCTCACTCTCTTTTGGTTGCTCGATGCAAAATTTTGTCGTGACAATCGTGCGTTGATTGCCCAAATGCATACGCATTCTTGTTTAGCAACGTCGTATACCTTGACTACGCGATGCGTTGCCGTTCACTGCATTCTTTGCATGGGATTTTGCGATTGACAATCGAACTCAAGCGCATGCTGCTTACGCTTGTTCATTTAGCACTACTGGTTCAGTGCGCTGACTTATTCTTTTTCCATCGTCGTCTCTTTTCTCTCTGTGACTGCAATCGCATTTGAATGCCTTTGGTTGGATTCGCGTGTGCTTAGGCCGCAGCAACACCGCGTCTGACTCAAGATAATTTGTGAAATAATATCTTATTAGTGCTTTTCGTCATTCTTTCATTATTATATGACGCTCTCGCTTGCCCTTACACCGCCACATTCGCTCTCTTTTCTCGTTTAATTGTTATTTTTGTTTGGCCGTAAATATTTATATTCTTATTTGGCATCTCTCGTTCATTCGTTCGCTCGTTCGCTCGCTTGCTTGTTATGCTCTTCATAATCGATCGCTGCAATGCCGTGCAATTAATGCAGATAGAGAAAAAAAATGTGTTGTATATATTTATTTATGTGAATATTTCATATATGCAAAATGTTTCTTTTTTTCCCTTCATTTCGGGTTTTTGTTTTAATGATGTTGCCGTACGGTGTTTCTCTTTTCTTTTCTTCACTTCTCTTGCACATAAACACAGTTGCTTACATCCTTGCATCTTTGGCTGTGTCTCTCTTACTTGTTCATTGGCTCGATTTGCATCGCCTCTTTACACTGCATCCAATTTCTTTATTGTGAAGCATCGTGCACTAGCCAGCCTCAATAATTTGCTGATTCGGTGTGTGTGCACAAATTAAGTGAATTGATGATTGTTTGGCTCATATGCAATCGGCGATCATACAACTCAATCATTTGCATCGATTAAGTCGAAATAAAATTGCACACATTTTGAATTTGTTTAGAGTAAACTGTGTTGTTTGTTAATTGAGCTTATGCAATTTCTAACTTGAGTTTATGTTTGGTTTCGTACAAATTTATTTTCTCCGTTTTTTTCCTTTTCTTCGTTCAGTTTTTTTTTTGCAAAACGGAAACAACGCGAATTATTTATTAACGAAACAGTTGCGACGAATGAATCATCGTGGTGATTCATGCTTTATCTGCATTTAAACCAAACATCGAAATGCATTCGAAATTTTGAAAAAAAGAATTCTCATCGATTCATGCGATTCTAGAGAATCCCTTTTCAATTTGTGAAAATTCGATAGATTATCACAATGAATGACTTAAACATAAGGTATACCTGACATACTGTTTAATGAACTGGATGGTGCTGCATTTAACCAGGCCTGTGAATTTTGTAACAGCTTCGCCTGAAACAGAGAGGAAGAGAAAAAAAAATTGAATGAAATTAGCGGAACAGTTAATTATTGATCTCAATGACATTTCTCTTATTAGCCTAGAATCCATTAATCTCAATAAGTCTCATTTTGAACATACACGCGCGAATGGGCGCGCGCGTGCGATTCGCATACACATTTCAATTGTCATTTGTGTGGCCAGACGTCACGAGTGAACGGTTTGAAGGAGATTGGTTGCGAATTGTGTGGCATATACGCAATTCTCAAATGTCAAATCTACATCAATCGGGTGACTTATTGTCAATTATCCCCGTTCGATGATTGATTTGGCCTAACACACTCACACAACACGGTGCAAATTTATTCAAACAATGAAAACCAAAAAAACAACAGCCAAAGTATCAAACCACAAATTCAACAATGGGAGCCGGAGAGAGAGAGAGAGAGAGAGAGACCGAGTGTGAGAGTGATAACACACTTAGCCAACTGTATCCACATTTTTTTGTTTGCTATCACCAAAGATCTATTGCTGTTGGTTATGTATTTAAACACTCTGGTTTGTTGTTTTTATTGCAATCACTCGCCTTTTTTATATATATAAATATATTTAAAATGGAAAGTTGTCGCCGGTTGGGAAAATAACTGCACACATTGCACACAATATAAATTGGGAAACGCATCACGTATTTGTATAGTATGCCAATTATCCGCCACAAAAAGCCCCCGCACACACATACCACACACAAAAAACACACTCATACTAGCACTCATAGTTCAATGGGTGCACTCGGTGTTTGACTTGATTTGCTCAATATTTGGCGCATTCGGAATATATTTATGTGAATCATTGAATTATTTAATTGAATTGGAAAAAAAAGTGAAAAGTTTGCCATAAATGATTGATGGAATGCACTGAATTGGCATGAAGTGCGATCCAATGCATGGGCAATGCGTCGACAATGCATGTAGATTGATGCTGCCATTTCGGTTTGGTGAAATGAATATTAGTGGAAAAAAAGTAGTTTGATTTTTAATATTTTTGTATGCAGTTCAAGTTGAGTCACGTTTTTTTTCACTCTCTTTCATGAGTTTGTGTGTTTGCCGAGTAATTAGGTGTTTTCTGCGAAGTTCTAACAAAAAAAAATATGGAGAATCAAAAAAGGGATGGGGCAGAAGGATAGAGAGAGAGAGAGAGAGAGAGAGAGCGAAGAAGAAGAAGATTTTAATCAATATGTTTACGTATTAATTATCGAAGGACTCGCGTCAATTCAAACAAATTTGGTCTTACAATTCTCCTTACCGTTGACTCGGATGGGATAAGCAGTGGTGTGTATCCTACAAAAACAGTCTTAGCCAATTGAACCCGACAACAATATACGTAAGGATACGCTACGCATACAATATTACGTATAATGTTCACTATACGTATGCGTGATAAATGTCCAATTTGGTATAATTATGGAAAAACGGTTTTGTAATTAGCTTTTCTCTTTGTAACAACAAATCGATTAATTGCCAATGCGAAAATGAAAAATTATGGACCTGATGCGGCGTTGAAAATTGTAAACAAAAAGCGCCGGAGAAATTACGATGGCATAAATATGATGTATCAACAAAATTGTATAAAGTGCATAACGTTCATTGTTCACAAACTTAACGGCAAACGGGAAAAATGTATTTCATTTTATTAAATTCGAGGCTCATTTTATCTTCATGGTAAATTGCACAAATTCAATGCTTTTTTTCCGCGTCGATTTGAAAAAAAAATAAATCGGAGGTGAGGAAGCCGTGATCAAATCAACACAAAACGAGTGAAAACAATCACGGAATAAAAACAAAGTATCAGCAACAGTATTTTGCGCCAATTCCGATTGGAATTGAACAGTAACAAGACAGGCAGAAAAAAACGGTAATTATTTACATGAATGTAAAATAAAGCGGTTGCCTAAAACTTTTATTAGCTTAGAAAAGTCGAAATAGCGTATTACTAATTGAATGTGTGCCTACGTCTGCAGCTAAAAAAAAAACGTTGCATTTATGATTTCCGATATGCGAACCATCGATTGATTTCTCAGAAGAATGGCACTTGGAGTAGAAAATGAACGAAGCAAACACCGTCAAGAGTGCAAGAGAGGCGAGAAACGATTGGCAAATTGTTCTTAGCGCGCCTGATGATGGTTGTTCGCCATCGCGTTACACACCGTGCAAGGTGATTATTTGCATTTAGTTATTGAAGTTTTTATGGCTTTTCTAGTTTTTTAATTGCTATAATTTAATTGCTCGATACATGCATATAGAATAAATGAATGCTAACACGAACAAGACTTTTCTACACATGTTCTCCTTCATCCGCGAGACTCGCGCGTAACTCTCTTCTTTGCCATTGCATTCACACACAATCGAGCGCTCACACACACACACAAATACGCTCTTTCCCTTTGAATTTTTATAACTTTAATTTTTCGTCATCATTCGAAATAAACATTAAACAATAACAAATTATGCGGACATTGTTCGCCGTTTGCACATTGTTCTTTTCTCTATCAACAAAATGGTTTACATTTTAATTGATGTAATCATTTGTTTTACAGCTTGTAGCTGATATATTAGAACCCATTATTGAAATACCATTATCAATTTGTCGAGATGAGTGTCCCTCCCCATTTCATGTATGAAATTCATGTATCGCATTTGTTCTTTTTTTCGTCGTCTTCTTCGGTTTTGAATCAAAAGAGAAAGAAATTCCGATCGAACAATCTCTATTATTATTTTTTGTGTGTGTGGGACCACACGATTGGCCTGAAATAAGATAATAAGCGATAAAATAATAAGTTTCTGAGCAATTATCGCGATCGCAAAGTCAATAATCTCAATAATATGTCGATTGCCTTGCTTTCGTTGAGCATAATTAGCATGACAGTTATCGCTCATTTTGAACCACCATTAACGACAATGACACATACGGCAAAAAACGTATGTGGAAATAATTTGTAGCATATCGGAACCTTTTGTAAACTCTTTTGCTTAATGTGAAACGTAGTGAAAAACGTTAAGCTATTTTATTTTCTGTTCCTTTTCAATAAATTTACCTAGGGGTTTCACGCAACTTAAAATTCATCTAAAATTTCAATATTTCTCTCTTTTCTCTCACATTCTCTGGGATTCACCAATATCCGTATAATTTTGAAATATTCCAACATTCACCTTGAAAATTATGTTCCGGTAGTGGGTTTTGGTGGATCCTCAGGATCGTTCAAAACTGCTCCCGGTTCTGGAAGTGGGTTTTGGTGGATCTTCAGGATGGATCAGACTGGGTTTGACAATGCCCTGGTCCATCCTGAGGATTCACTTCCAGAA
>NW_022601391.1:1618771-1733039 GCF_009176505.1 Sitodiplosis mosellana
CTGGGTTTGACAATGCCCTGGTCCATCCTGAGGATTCACTTCCAGAATCAGGAGCGGTTTTGAACAATCCTGAGGATCCACCAAAACCCACTTCCAGAATGTTTAGATTCAAAAAATTCTAAAAAATTCGAGTTTATGAATAAAAAGAAGCAATATCTATAGTTTACACATAAAATGGTTTTATTTCCAGCTATTTAGTAAAATCTTCGGCCTTCGAGTTTGCGTGAAACCCCTAGCAATTTACTGTGTGTATGTGTGTGTGCATATGTGGCGTATTCAAAGAATTTCAGTCCAGAATGGAGCATTAAAATTCATGCTCAAAATATAATGGAAAGATTCAATAGTTGAAATTCTTGGTCAAAACAGCAGTATGGGCCGCGACCATATTTCATTCACTCTTAAATTATCAAAGTAATTGACAAAGTAATTGTTAAGTGTTTTTGAGTCAATATTTCTCTGTGTTCCCTCTCGACGAAACGATATCATACAATTTTAATGCAAGTAAAATGTCGTGGATGACATATCAGAAAAAAAATAGATACAAAGCACACTGGTTTCAACATTCGATACACACCCAGAAATCTATTGTAATTAAAGCTCACTTTGGATTGGTCGAAGACAAAGTGAAAAGAAAGCGGTCACAATTAAAAGGGAATTTCTTGAGATTCTTCGACTTTTTATTTTATTGAATTTTGATTTGTTCCATTTCTCATCAAACATTTTTAATTACACGCTTTGTCATTCCATTGTGTACATGTGTGTTTGTGTGGTTGGGTGTTGGTCTAATATGTTATGGCCATCGTCTCGCGAAGGAAGTGTCAACGGAATTAGTGAATAATTGACTACGACAAATATCAAAATCAATTTTGTATTTCAAACGAAATGGTGACCAGATAAAAAGTTCATCGATATTGCTGCACAAGCAACATCGAAATGGTCTTAAAGATAAAATGTTTATGCAATTTCACCGATGGGACGGTTGTTCGGCAAACACTTGGAAAATACAGATATGATTGTAGCTCCAACTCACTTGATAATGTAAAGATTGCCTTAATTACATGGTTCACATTAGGGTCTTCAATAATAAAGATTCCACAACATTAACTTCCATACTTGAGTCGTTTTCGATTCATTGGAAACAAAAAATTGAATAATATTCTTTCTTTTAATTCAACCAAGTTCATGAAATATTTATTGGTTTCAGCTGTTCAACTTGAAAGAAACCAATTTCAAATGGATGAGAAGAAAAGTGTCATGTATCTTTCATTCTAATGTCTGAAATCCACATTGAATTCATTCAAAATAATGATAATATCCACAATAATGGGCCCGTAACAAACAGGCCTATATGTTTTCTTTTTGATCTTTAAATTTTTAAACCAACATCTGCATTTTGACTGTGAAGAAAACACTGCAATGTAAGATTGACTCTTATATTGGGATATAATAAGCACACGAATTGCAAACACTGTTTACAAGAATCAGTTTATCATGATTTCGAGAATGCATTTATGTTTCATTCGATTGTTGTACTACATCAACTTTGTCTTCCCATCAACTATTTATGCCATCTGATTTGTGGGTTTTATAAACTAACGCGACTTGCAAGTCAACTGTGTAAAACTATGAAATTGTTTGCATCGAAATTGTTTGCTATTCTGGATTGCCGTGACAGTTGAACACAGCAAACGATACTATTTTTGACGGTGAAGCAAACAAATTTAATAATCATTAACAAAAGCCTTTTAAAAAATGTATGTGACATTTGTCGGCAGATTTTTGATATTACTCTATAATTTAAGTAAAGCATGGTCGATTTTCTTTTTGCTATGTTCCAAAATAGAATTGTGCTCCCGATTCTTTTCTTTGCTCAAAATACTCCGAAAAATGATTTTTGATTATGGGATTGTGTTCTTTTTTTGATTGCAATCGATTTTGTGCATGAAATATCACAAATATTGGGCAATGACATTCTCCAAGTGGAAACAATGGGTTCTTTTGAAACGACATAAATGGAAAATGACCACTCTTGTGATTCACACCCAGCGACCAAATGAAAAAGAACAAACAAACACAGTAAATGAAAACGTGTCACATCGTTGTTTAAAGTGCTTCTTTGCCTCTCTTGCTGGCTTAAATGATAAAAAAGGGGACTAAATATTTGGTTTAAATGTTTAATTAAGTGTTTTAAATAGAAATTACGAATCAGAGGAAACAACATCAGTCAATCACTAATAGCATGTTTCGATGTATGTTGCATTTGCTAGTTGGTAATGTAAAGCTATGAGCTGGCGTTGGATGTTTGTCGTCGTCGCCGTAAACGACAACGGCGACTAAAAGTAAAAAAAAACAATACGGAATTTCGCGGGGTCGTGACAAGGGATGACTTGAAAACCCTTTCCATTTGTTATCCATTCATTATTGGTTTAATTTTATTCCATTTCAACTGTTCATTTGAATAAGAGAAAGAAATGAATGAAAAAAAATCATGTATTTAATTTTAATTCAACTCTTTTGCTGTGTTTTCTCTCTCTCTCTCTCTGGGCTGTTTTTTTTCGGCCGCTTGCTTTCCTCTAATAATAATGCGAGAATTTCAATGAAAACGTTACTTTAATAAAACTTTCAATGAACGATATCAATAATTAGTGGTTGTTGATAATTTGTTTCCATCGATTTGTTCATTGCATGTGTGTCTAAATGGAGTGAGCGGAGTATTGTTTGTGGTCGCACGCGGAAACTGATTCATTCTATTATGCTTTCTCCATTTTACTTAAATTATTTATGAAGTGGCTAAGGACTTGAACTTTTTGTGTGTATGCATTTTTCTTGTTTTTGTTTTCGGCTCGATTTTATCCGAAGCAAAGTGGTTTTTCTTGGTACAAAAACTTTTCTCATTTGACGCTCGTTTTGCCACACAATTTCGTGTAACTTTTAGAAAATTGCATTTCTATTACAAAACAATTGTGCCGGCTAAGTTTTTGGCACCGTTAAATGAGCAACGCCATCGAATGCAGCAGTTTGGAATACAACAAGGGCAAATGGAAACATTTAAAAGGATTTTATATATCGTATCCATTTGTTGTTGTTGTACTCGTCATATAAGTTGTGGTTTCATTTCAATGGCATTATTACTACACGATGATGGAAAAGAACAGTGGCTAAAAACAATAAACCACATTGACTTGATAAGATCCATAATAATTAAAGCGAAACTGAAACAAAACGCCGAGTACACCATTTCCATCCATGCATCTTAGGCGACCATGGATGAAAATACAAACAATGAATGGAAACGATGGAGAGAGTGAGCGTGCCTCGAAAAAAATAAGAAAAATCGACTTATCGGGGGCTTTGTTATAATGATGCATGTATTGTGTTACCATATTGAAGGCATTCGAATTCCACCTACTCGAAAAAAAATTCAAAGCTAACACAGCGAAGGATCGAGCTATTATTGTGATGCAGCGATCTGAAGGAAGATATTTTCTGTTTGATGTTTAGCACATGTATTTATTGCATCATCAACACATCCACAGACATACACACACACACACACACACACACAAATGACTCGCATTACACACATTGTATTCGAAATATATGCTGATTTTCTCACGTCGTACTTCTTATGTTCATTTCATTTTGTTTCTTCGTATTTTTTTAATCATCGGCAAGGTCTGTACGCGCGAATTGTATGCACATAGCGCATACACATACACAAAGTGAGAGAAAATTGCACATGAGTATTCATTCTTCGGGGTAGCTTTGACTTTATCTTTTACTTTTTGTGTCGTCCTTCATCATCAAAAGAGCGAGAGAGCATGGGTTGGTAGTGCGGTTGACGCTTGCGACACACTGGGTACTGGCACTGGTACATCTTAACCATTACAACACGGTTCACGGCATTTAAACACATGTGCCACCATAATATGAATAATAATAATAATACCAAATCCGAATCGTGCATTGTTCAGATGTGCGCCGACAAATTATAAGTATCTACTAGTTTAAGCAATGTTAACTAGGATAATACCGTATCTCACATGAATGTCGCTGTTATTGTTTTTGTTCTTGTGTGTGCGAGTGCGAGTTTTTTATCATTTGCAAGCTATAAGGGTTTCGTTCATTCTATCAACACACCGTATCATTTTCCACATGAAGAACAACACAATGAATAATATGTGTGGCCTAATAGTTTGTTATGGATCTGGCAAAGAAAAAAAATTCGTTTCCTTTTATGCAACACCTTTTTTTGTCATTGAAGCATTATTATTAATACCGTAGCATTCAGGAAATCTTGTCGACATTTGATTTTTTCTCGCTCTCCTCCGTGTTTGTCAGTGTCATTTCATAACATGAACATTCAACGTCTCGAGAAAAAAAAAAACATATTTATAACAAAAAAAAAACTAATACATGTACAAAAATCAACAGAAAAAAAGGTTGAAGATCAAAGAAATTGCAACGCATTGAAAGCAGCCTTCATTTTAGCTCACTCGTTTGAGCTGCATTTGGTTTTTTGTAATATTTTTTCGTAGTCATAATGAAAAAGAAATACAATAACTCATGTTGAAACTAATACATACAAGTCCGTCCCCATATGGTGGCAATAATGGAGTGAGCCAAATGAATAAGCTTGAAAAAGTTTCTAATGAAAATATGCTGTGAGGTGTGTGTGTGATCTTCCTGTTAGCAGTTGACACTCGACAGTGTTTTATGAACAATTTTTGCAAGTATGTTCGGTTTATGACTGCCGACTTTGGTGTTGGAAATTAACAAGCGCAACAGACATTCAAAAATAGCTGTAAAAAGTTCAATCGAAGTTTTCCCAGAAGTATTCACACACCCGAACATTGTGAAAGGGATTCGCAGCAGAGATTGTTTTTGTTATTTTTTTTTGTGAAAAATTCATGGGCCAATTCGAAAGGGATTTAATGGCAATCTTTTTTTGGGTTCTTGTTTGGGAACAAAAACGATACCAATGTGAAGTGCAAGAATTCATGGTTTTTGTGACACTTCGGCCAATTTACCACCGTATACTAACCACCAAAAGTGTTGTTTGTCCATGCAACACACTCGTGCACGTGAAGATACAAATTTAAGTGTTTATTGTCGGGTATGTTTCGCGATGTGTGTGTGTGTTTTGGCGTCGCTTCCATTTGGAATGTTGACGAAAATTCCGGTTTTCTTATCCAAACATAACGGTGAGAAAATGTCAAGCGCAAACCTCGACCACCGCTAGGAGGAGAGAACAAGGTCGCTTTCTTCGTATACAAATACATGGGAAAGGTTTGACGTAAGACGCCAAAACGCCTCTACGCGTGGAATGCTCAAAGCTGTCATCGTACACATATTGAACATTGTCGTTTACACAATCGCACTCACACAAATGAACGCGTCGATAGTGCCCGCTCAATATATGTACGATGACTGTTTTGAGTGTCCCTCGCCTAGAGGGCTGCGTGTCGTTTTTCTTCGTTTATTAAACGATCTTGGAGAGAATAAGAGAGAGTTTGAGTCAACGGTAAAAATGTGTGTGTTTTATGATAAGTTGGAAATGAATTTGAAGCAGAGAGATTTCCAACAAACACCGAGTACGCCAACTCATCTCTATGCCCATATTATTTTATTTATGTGTAAAAAAACACATCGAAATGAAGCCATTGCAAACGCAAGCCCATTTATTTCGAGTCGGCATAGAAGTTCACATAAGCGCGCGCACACATATTCTGCACCTCACACACAATAACTTGTGACTACTATTTTTTCACGATTTAATATTTATGAAGTTTTAACAAACACGGCAACAAAAACAAAAAAAATAAGTCCAATGATACTGTTTTCCATGTAGAACACGTATATGTGGTACTATCTAGTCGTCGTCTGCGGCATCAGTATTTAAAAAAAAAAACCGGCAAGAATGGGCACGAAGGAAAAAAAACACACTCTGACACATTGTGTTACATCGCATTTCCCTTCGTTCACTTTTAAGAGATACACAGCAGCAAGTAGTAACAACAGCGACAGCAGAGAGAGAGAGAAAAAAAAATATGTGAGCACATCTACATATAATAAAAAAGAACGAACAAGAAGCGCAAAAAAAATGTGTTGAAGTACTTATAGAATTTTGTAATGCTGTTCAGTTGATAGCATCTGTACAGGGTAGAGTATTTTGGCTATATTTGATCATAAGCGTTATTCGTCATTTGCAAAAATTGCATAGAAATTGGTTGAACTCTGTTGGCACCCTATGTGTCAGAGTGAAAAAGGTTGTGCCAGAACCAACTAGGCAATATTTAAGTATGCATTCTCACAATGGAACACACAACAACAACAGGAAAAAAGAACACACAGAGAGAGAGAGAGGAAAAAAAGAGAGTGAGAGAGAGTGAATATAATAACAACGGCAACATCGTTTCATAAATATTTCCGAGTAAATGGAATTGGCTGCGATGTAATGTTGCTGGGCCCGAGAGACGAGGTTTGAGACAAGCGGTTTTCACTTGGTGATGATGATGATGATGATGGTGGTGGTAGTGGTAGTGGTGGTGGTGTTTGTGTGTTGTATTTTCTTCAGCTTGCTACCCTATTATTCTCCATTCATGTGGCACACATACACAGCGCATTCCGGTGGCAAATCAAGTGGAAATGCATTCACTCTCATTTTTCTTGCTGGACAAAAGGAAACTTTGTAAGATGGCCCTATTGAAAATGTGCAGTACACAAGAGTGGGGACGGGGAGGGAAAAGGAAAGGAAGAAAGAAACGTGCGCGAGTGCTGAACTAAGCAGGCAAAAACCATCAACTTAATAATATGTGTGTCATTCGTAAGAAGAAAAGTGTTTGAATGGAAGATTTATAGGAAAACAAGTATATGGGCACGTACTCAAACCAGCCTCCCATCAAATGGCCATTAAAAGTTGTATTTCAAATGGGCCGCCGGCCGTAATGGCCAGAGCCATTTAAAAAAAACATACACCAAATCCACACGCATCGAAAAAAGCATACAGAAACTCGGTTTCAACTTTTTCCTTCACACCCAATCGATCATGGATGCACTGGACTTAATATTCTCGGAACACTGCAAACCGCAATGAACATACATTACAGTAAATTCAGTGTGTCGCCGCAATTCTTCGAATCTCTGGTGATGGCAATTAATTTTGAACAAATCTGTCGAAGAAAAAAATGGAAATTCTAAATTATAAGCTTAATAAGTGGGCGATTAGTGAGCGATTAGAATCACTTGCAATGCAATCGAATCATAAATTTCCGCTGGCACATTTCTCTCTTTCTCTCTTCCTCTAGTGGTGTGCAGCATTCTGTGTGCATTTGATATGCTCAATTTAGGCGTAGAGTGCGAGATTTATGCATGGCAAAAACCATCATGTCGTTGTGCATGGAATACGTGTCACTTTGGCTAAAGATTTATTTGTTTGTCTCCTAATTATTTGTCAGCCACTCTTCCGTCAACTCATGCATCTTTTTCGATGATTTTAACCAGAAATTTTCCAGTAAATTTAACCGCAATTGTCGCACGTTTCATACACTGGCACATGTGCAATGTCTCTCTCTCTCTCTCTGTGCAGTGCATGGATACATTCACATTTTTTCCCTCTATTTTATGTTTCGTGTACTATATATTTATGTATTTGCATCGTTCGTATCGTATCGGACTCTTCATTTGTATCATCAAACAAGCATGACTTTTCCCTCGCTAGACAACTTAGCATCAATTTCACTCCAAAAACCATACACTCATTGCAAGTGCACTCTCTATTGACCTTAAAAACTAGAAAACATTCTGCGGCACCGAGTGCGAGCGAAATGGAAAAGTCCATTTTATTTGTGAAACTGTTCGTACTTTGTAATTTTCATTATTATTATCCAAATCCATGCATGCATTGTATAAGTGTGTGTGTGTGTTGCTCAGCACTTTTTCTGTTCGCGCGCGTTCACGCCACACATCCCAGAGAGTTTCACTCACTCGCATTTATCTCATTCAAACGGAACACAATCTCATTTAGGAAACGACGCGTTCTTCTTCATCACTCTGTTCACTCTGTTCTTTTTTATATGCAAATAATTATTCATCTCATTCAGCGTATAAATAAAACAAAAAAAAAACTTTCCTTTTTCTGTAGCACTCGTACGTGTATGTGTTGAGAATTGCGCGCACGCGAGCATTTGTCAGTGTGTGAAGAGCTTGTCTTTTGCCATTGTTTTCGTATTAAATGTGTCTGCACTCGAAAAATGTATTATGTAAAAAGTGCTGTAATTCATAAATATTGCAGGGATTTGCAATTTTGCATCGTTGGTAATGCGCGCCATACCGACTGACGGCACAAGACATTGTGTGTTTTGTGCATGCATCGACGACCCACACATAGTCAAACAAACACATACACGCGTTCACTCCTTTCCGCTTTCGTTCTTTTTCTTGCAATTTGCACGAAATTGATATCGGAATCGGAGCCGATGCGCATATTTTTCTGAAATGGTTTGGAAGCAAGCGAAAATGCAGAACAGCCAGCGATAACTAATGTCTAAATTGATGACTGTCAACCGTATGTTAGTGTGGATGAACAAAACCGTTGCTATAAATCGCTACACACATACACAGACACCGTACGACGAAAACTGTGTTGATGATGCTGCTGCCGATGAAACACGTCCCAATCATTTACATGTGGCAAATAATTTTTGTACTAATTTTTGTGCTTTAATGTGCATAATAAAGAGAAAAGAATGAATGTAATAGACATTTAAACAAACTATATATATATATATATATATATTAGTTAAAACGCTACAAAGCATCTCTCAAGACTCAAGTGGCACGTGATCATTTAATGCACTTTAAAATCGCTACACGTAACAAACACAAATAAATAACGAAAATTGTTAATAATACCGTGTTTTATTCTTCTTCTTTTTTCTCTCTACTTCTCTCTAATAAAATAAATGCTTTGTCTTCCGTCTTCACGGATGATTTCATTTGTGTAAATGCCTTCAAGTGATGACAAATATACTGTTTGGTTCTGCCCACGTTCTGTGCCCGCGTGCATATTCTTCAAAATTAATTTTATTGACCATGCTCGTCTCTATCTGCTTCGAGCTTACTCTCGATTGGTCTCTATTTGTGTTTATGTGTGTATATCCTTCTCTTTTGCTCTGTGGCTTTGGTTTTGATTGCGCATTAAAATTAAGCCCAGAATTTTATTGCTCAATTAAAATGATAAATATGATTAAAACGAATGCGACTGATTCGAAAAGGCTCAGATTTTCAAACGTGACCTCAGGTGCTATCCGTTTTATTTGTATTTCGCTAATCTCAGTACATTATGCACTTATGTCGAACACTCCCTCGTGAAGACACACGCTCATTCATAGTTAGAGCGAAAAAAATAAGTCGTTAAAATATAACACAATTAAATCAGAATATTTGTCACTGATGCGACATGAAAATAACAACGACGACAACGACAACAAAGCAATCTTTATATTTCGAATATATAAAAAAAAAGCGGCAGCGAGCAAAGAAATGCGAAATGAAATAAAATCCTTTTTATATCGCTTCTGCATCTACATAATCGTGTTTTTTCATTCGATTCAGTACGCGCTTGTCTTTCGATTGCTTTTTATGGGTGCAATCGTAAAAAAAAATTCCGTCCAGATTCAGTAGTACTTTTTTTTATGTTTGTTGTTCTTCAATTGTCGCATTTTCACTTTTCGCTTCTTCACTTCTTCGTCCGCTATCAAAATTGAAACAAAATATCACATTTTTTTTACGATGCTCCGGCACCATTACATTGTTTTTAATTAAAAATATTTTTTTATCCCTTCTCTATTCTCGTTCGTCGCTTGATTTCGCAGTTATAGCGTGCAAAAATTGTATTTTATATCCTCTCCAAAGTTTGCCATTGCCATTCGACCGAAACTGCGGCAAATTATGAAAATGCTTATTGAGAAAAAAAAAAGTTGAGTCATATATTTGTTTGGTTTGTTTTCATTGAAACGCTCAACTGAGATATAATGCCATAAAACCGACGCGCCAACGGCTACTTTATTACTTGGTCCTGCAGGTAATTTGCATTGAAAGCGAACTATTGTCGAAAAATGCACACAAAACTAAAAGAGAAATTTGAGCGGCTCCCGTATCAAAGTTCAATCGTCGAGTGGCGCCGATCCTCGAAATATGTACTTCCAACAGCGAAGCAGTGAAGCAATCAATATCTTAAGAAATACCCTTTTTTTCATTTAAATAATTTGTAACAAATCAATTTTTATTGACATTTCTCCGCAGTTACAATTTCATTAATGCCAATAGACTACAGTGAATCGATGTGGTAACCATTGATTGCTACATGCCATTTCATCATACATTTCTTTTTCAAATTCAATATACCAAATATTACAAACTATTCGTGTTTGGTTTTTTTTTCATTTGTTTTGGAACAATTGAAAGGAAATATATAAATAATTGTATTTAATTGCGCTCTTGCTGTGTACGGGTCTCCAATGTTATTTGACATAGTTTAAGAAATTACCGAAAAAAGCGATGTTTGTTCAATTTATGTTTTTTTTTAAATTCACATTGTTTCTAGTGAAACCAAAACACAAGATGAAGGAGTAAAAATAAGAAAGGCAGCAGCAGCAGGAGACAAAAACCGATCTGATCAACATTACGGCTCTATATATGTTTGTGATCAAATGAACGAACTAAGTAGTTCAATAACACGGGCTCTTTATTTTACAACCATTACGATGATTGTTATTACAGTTTAAAGTTATTAATATATGTGCGTTTCTCTCCTGGCTCTTTTTTTCCTCTTTTGGTGAATAGCACATTCATGCATAACCAAATTGTGTCTAGCCAATTTTCATTATTTCGGCTTTTGTTGCTTGATGTGTGCGGCTGTCGCTTCGTGTGTTTTGAACAGTGTTTTTTTTTGTTGGTTCATGCGGTCGTTCGTCTGATAGTTGCTTTTTGTGTTTGTTTGTAATTTTTATTGAAACTTCGTTAATTCGAAATGTTCGTTTTTTTGTTTGAAACGGAGTTCATTTCTTAGTTTTGACACTGTAAAAGCATGTATGTACAGTTTTCGAGTTGGCACGACAAGAAGAAAAAAAGCACGACGAAAATATGTGCAAGCTGTGGTAATTTTAGACAAGAAATCTAATGAAATATGAACGAATTGAAACTGAAGAGAAAAAACGACGCACAAATTGACGAACGAACAAAGATAAAGAAAAACCTCATATAATGCACAGACACACATAATTATCAGATTCCATTGTGGCAAATGGCAACCGAATGAGCGAGAGAGGCAATGAACGAAAATATCTTTTCAACAACAACAACAAAAGCAGCAAATATACAACAACAACAACTATAATCACAACAACAGCAACAACAAAACTCTAATTTATTATAAAATTATAATATTTAATATTTATTTAATGGCAGTACAATATTTTATTATTGTTATTGCTGTTTGATTATTAAATATGTGGTGGAATTTCTGTGTGCACGTATCATTCAATAAGATATATTGTGCTCATGCTAACTTTATCCATGCCTCTCTCTCTCTCTCTCTCTCTCTCGGTTTTGGATTTTCGAGCGCATTTTCAGTGTATATGTGTCAGCATTGCGAGCGCCTAAATAGCGATTGTTTAAAAGCAACACACACAGAAACATAGAGAAAAGAAGACGAGAGAGAGAGAAAAATAATATATAAAACCCGAACTAGCAACAATGAAAAAATTCCATCATAACAATAACAATAATATTAACTTTAATTCGAATAGATCTTTTTTTCTGCTTCTTCTTCTTAATTCATTTCGTTTTGTTTTTATATTTTATTTGAAATAAAGTTATGCCGATGCTCGTCTCGGGCTATGTGTATGTTTGCGTTTTGTGATTGCATTTGTGGTTTGAATTGTCTAAACAGATGGATTTTGTGTGTGTGTGCCTTTTTTTCAATAGATAAAACGCACTGTATGAACAACGATTATTAATTAATCGGTGAATGCATTAGAAGAAATCTCACAACTAAGAAAAACAATTGAAAGCAACAGAAAAACCGACTCAATTTTCGAAAAAATATTGTCTAATCGCCGATAATTGCATAAGAACACTTCCTTTGCGTTCTAAGAATAGATTTTCGTTCAGGAGGGAAAAGAGAATCATGGTTTCTGGGCTATTTGTCATCGAAATTGTCATGAGAATTCGAATTCGAAACCGTATCGAAAGAGCAAGATAGAGAGAGAGAGAACCAAATTTATCGGAATCGATTGAGTGAAGCCAATAATTGAGCGCTCCATTGATGCAAGCCACTTAAATTGCATTCATATGTTTGTGTAAGCAGCAGCAGCAGCAACAGCACCAAGTCCCATTTCGCATGCAATGATGCAAATGGTCCAATTACACAGATTTTACTGTAGTAATTCCATTAAATGTTATATGAAACAAAACAAAAATAATTTTGTGTGTTGTGCTTGCTGTCTTTCTCTTATTCGATCATTTTCTTATTCGAAAATGAAAAAAAGAAAAATAGTTGTAAGCAATAAATTTCCCAGTGATTTGTTATTATAAAAGATTTCTTTTCATCCATTCAGCACAATCATTCGGGTGTCTTTGTGTGTTGCCAGCTTGTTTCGACTCACAGATGTATGTACAGATTTGTTTTATGCATCTCGGTTATTACTATTCCGCTTTTCAAAATCCATTAAATTTATTAATATTAATATTTATATTCGTTCTTTCATGAGCTGTGTCTGTGAATATATATATATATATATATATATGTGTGTGTGTGTGTGTGTGTGTGTGTGTGTGTAGTTCCCATTGAATACGCGTACACATGCAACAAAGTCTCCGTCCGTGTTACCGACACAGAACGGCACGCAAGTACACCGAGAATGAAACAAAACGAGAGAACTCCATTAGATACACTGAAAAGAATTAACCGAAGAATCTCGACGGCATTATGCTTGCGTATAAAGTTCGTATCAATTCGTGTGTATCCATAAATATTACCAGTAGCGGTCGTTTGATGCTTAATGCCGATCATGATTCAAAGTAAAATTCTTTCACTCATTTTGAAGCCTTTTAAGATAATTTCGATTTTTTTTTCTGAATTATTACTTCTACGTTAGACGATAGAACAATCGGAGAACAAAAAAAGAATCCATGAAACAAATGAGATACCACACATTGATCACTATCGGTCTATACATTGATCGACAGACTAAATGGTGTGATGGGCAAAATAGGCATGCTTATTCATTCATATGACCATGAATGTACTAGAGGTTCATGGCAAAATGATGGGAATGTGAGGCTATTTTAAGACCAAATTGCTCGGTACGGTTCAGCAAGACGCAAAACCAATAATAAATGATGGTGTCGAAAAAAGTTCATTCACTTGAATTTCGAAGTTTAACTGTGTCGTATTGTTCCAGCAGATTTACACGAAATTAATTTAAACGTTGAGAAGACAAAAAGTGATCATATAAAACTCGGTTTTAATCAATGAAAAATTATGACGTGGCAACGCCCAGCTCAATGAATTTTTTCAACATCAAACTTGTAACCACCGAAAATGACAGAGAAAACGAATGAAAGAAAAACAATCGAACGCGTATATTTAGATACATTGAAGAGATAAGCCATAAAAACAAATTCAAATCACAGTAATATCGTATAAGTGTATTTGTAGTGAGTTTGTTGTCTACTATCTCTATCGCATGAACATTTTCTTTTTTTTTCGTTTGTTGTTTGGTAATAGTCAATAAAACAAAGTTGTTACTTATTCTCTGTGCCACAAAAATAAATTCATTTTTTTTTCGTTTCGTTTTGAATTATCGTTATTGTCGGTGTTTACCATGAAACCATTAAGAGAATAGACAACGACAACGACGACGATGACGACGACGGCGGGGGTGAATGAGCGAGACAGAGAGAAAAAGAGACCGAGTAGGAGAGTCTTGTCATCATTAAATGTAAGTGTGGCTTTGAAAATGTTTAAAATGTAAACATTGTATATAAATTCGTTTTTTTTCTGTTTTGTTTCCAGTCATTGGATTCATGAATGCACTTGCGGAGCGAGCGCGCGCACCAGCGATGTTTAGTGCTTTAGTTTAATGTCGTTGCTCAATAAATAGATCACAATGCGGTTTAAATATATTTCGAATTATGATATGTATTTTTCAGTTTTATTTGTATAAAACCACGATAAAATTAATGCAATCAAGTGTGTATGCAGCAAGCTTTGGACGGAGCGTAGCTGGCAGCAGCAGCAGCAACAACGTACCGAACAGCGTATGCAATTCTCATTTTAAATTCAGAAAACCTTTTGTTATCTAACTTATCAGGAAATATTCAATGCATTAGATCGGCAAACAAACATTGTATATATGTCTGTTTGTTGTGCCCCGGTACATTTCGTATCATAATACAAAGTCTATAAATTTTATGACAAGTCACAAATAATGTTCAAATTAAATTGAATAATTATAACAGCAAATACAAAATCGCAGAACTAGCAACGCAACAGCAATCGCCGAAATGAGAAATGAAAATGAAATAAAATGCTTTTGCATGTATGTTTGTATATCGGTTCCGCGGCAGAAATACAGCAAAACACAAGGAAAGAAAGAGAAAGAGTGCGACGACGTGCGCGGGGCGAGTAGAAAATAAAAAAAAATGCACAAGTAACGATGACGATAAGTTTTGAATGCGAATATGCAGAGCAAAAACAAATATAACGAACTAACGCCAATAACAGCAACAAAAATAACAACAACAACAACCACACCAACCGTCGAAAGCGGCTAAAATAAACATTTAAAAAAAGCATTATAATTTATAAAACAAATCTATACAGTTTGTGTACAAAGTTGCAGGTTATTTTTAAAAATATAAATGATTACACAGACGATGGCAACGAATATGTTGTGTGGGGCGTTGAGTGTTTGTATGCTGCAGCGCTCTAGCACATCGACTGCCGTTTCGTTTGTTGCAATGTCGTGTGCATGTGTGCATTGGCAACCTATATGCACTTTTACATGAAACCGACCCAGCATCTTAGACGCATAAAATTAAGAGAATATAATAAAAAAAAATTGTTGGCGCGCTTTATTTCTTAACTTGTTTCCACAAAGTAAGAGAGATGTTTGTGTCGTTTCATTTTATTTCTGCTTGATTGGATGCAACAGCAACGGCTGCGGTGGCAGTATTCAAAATTGTAAATTTTCAAAATTTCAAAAAGCGCAAGGTTTTTGCAACAAATTATTTGACAAGCAAATTCAAATCCAGTCATTTCAATATACATATGCACCGAATGAGATACTCATCTCGGTTTTCCGGTGTGGCATCCGGAACTTTTCCGCTGTCGCTGCCGTCGCAGCACATTGCATTCGAAAAGCGGAATAAAGACTGGTATGGCTTTTATTTTCAATCGATTGTTAAATTCCGTATGTGAAAGTTTATTCGACCATTAAACTGATGTGACCAACAATGTGCTCTCTCGCTCTCTCTCACTAGCCCATTCGCTCGCTCATCCCCCAGCCATAATCGGTCGAAAGGTCAACTATTTTTCTATGCTCGATTGCATCAACTTTCAAAGTCGCTACACGACCGAATGCGACATACAGTGAAAATAGTTCGATCGAAGCAGGAATTATGACCCAAAATAATTCTTGCAAACAATGAGCTTACAATGATCTTCTTCGTCTAACCCGTTGCGTTCGGAGCACAGAGCATAATCAAGTTTTTATCGGCCATTAACAATACGATGCCGTTGAAAGAGTGGCCGTATAAAACTCAAGATATTGTCTGACCCAAGCTACATTGTACTATGCCGTATATATATATATATATATATATGTGTGTGTGTGTGTATGGGCATATATACATATTTCGAGCACAACGCCGTTCATTTACATCACTTCAATCAAACGATAAATGCTGAATATGAACGATTTTGCCGTTTCGATTCGGAAAATCTACAAAGCAACAACACATCATAACAACCATCCACACCATCACAGCAACGAAATGCAACGAAAAATGATTCGCAATGAATTAAATATTTATTTTTATGCGAATTGTAACGTATTTTATCTACATAAAATTAATGAATATAAATGAAATGAAATGATGTAGATGTAAATGAAATGCAAAGGAAAGAAGGAACAAAAAAAACTGTTGACGTCATTAAATCGGTTAGTTAATAATTTTTCTGTTTTTGTTTCGTCGTTTCTTCCCCGGCCGAACTATTAAGTACTTTAGGAACAAGCATTAAAAAAGCAGCAATAATGAGCGCGAACGAGAACACAAACAAGCGAACGGAATGAGACAGCAATATAAGAGCTGAATTAAATGAAATGAACAGCGCAGCGCAGCGCGCGCGCGCGAAGACAGAAAAAAGCACATCAGAAATGAAATTATATTGTATGTTTTAATACGGGATTCTGCTGATGTTGTGTGTTACTGCCGCTCGATTGGCATTATATTTACAATACACAAATTCAAATATGTATTTAAAACTCAAATATTATATACACACAATCAACTAGCAATACAATGTAACGAAATAATGATTTTTCAAAAGCAATAAAAATAATTGTTTTAGATAAAACTGGAGAAAAAAAGCGAAGTGCGATAGAGGGAGAGGGAAGAGTAGAGTTACAAAGTTAGCACGCATTCGGGAGAAGAATTGTAGTTAAGTAATGCGCAAACAAAATGATACGAAAACTTTATGGAATAAAATCGAAAAATAATAAAATGATTTGGAAAAAGCTGTTTGAAACGAGCGAATATAAAAACAGTTTGAAATGAAATGGTTGGGAATCAGGAGAGAGCGATAGAGAGGAAGATTGAACAATGCGAGTGAGCGTGAAAAGTTGTGGTTCAAATAGTTAGAAGCCATATCCGGCTCCTAGGCAACGAATTTGATCACATAACCGCACGTAATCACGATAATAAAACACCAAATGGGTGAATTGAAGGAGATTGCACCTCGCTCTCCCTGTGTCTCCATCTCGTTCGCTCTCAAGACGCGCTGATATTTTTTCGAATGAACTAAATATTTAATCATTTATAATTTTGTGCTCTTGTACTTCGAATGTGAAAAATTCATCTGCTTTTGTTTAGCACTTATTTGTATCGCATTCTCCGATTCTGACGAATGCTGTTCGTGCCGTTTGAAACATCTGATCTCAAAGTGTAAGCGCGCGCATACACACACACACATCCATAATACATGAATTTGTGTGTTGAAATGTGAAAAAAAAACTAAACTTATTGTATCAAATAAATATTGTAATAATAAAAGCAAATACGACCATCAAAAGGAGCGAAAGAGAGAAGCCACAACAAATGCCGTAATAATAAAACTAATGGTATTCGATGTTGTTCTTACTGTTACTGTTGTTGCTGTTGTAGTTAGTATGGCTGTTTTTCGTTTCGGCTTTATTTTATTTTTCTGTTCATATCTCTGGCTTCGCTCTTTTTCCTTTCCATTTTTTTCAATTTTGATTGTTTGTATTTCACATTCGAATTCTTATAAGCGTCATTTGGATGTTCTCCTCACCAATACTGGCAAACAGTCGGTCTCTCTCTCTCTCTCTCTCTCTCTCTCTCTCTCTCTATGTATGTATACATGTGCTCTATGTCGCTTGAAAATCTGTTTATTAAGTGAACATGAATGAAATGGTTGGATGTGAGTGAGAGAGCGCATCAGCACATTGCGTTTTACATGTTTTATCATTTTTGATTCTCAAATATTATAATATTTTATGTATCTATCTATGTTCCGAATGTAATGCTCATAGCAAACATAAGCCGGTGTGCAAAGGAGGAAGAGAGAGAAGGAGAGAGATATAGAAAGAGCAGAAAGTAAGGAATAAAGATGAAGAGTGACGCCAAACAGACAAATTGTAATGAAATGTTACTTAAATTATAACATTCATTATTATGTTATTTAAAAAAAAAAACGAAATGCATTCCGTTGTACGCTCTGGAATGCTTTCGTGTGTGTAGATAAAAGCACACGAGCGATAAAATAAGATAGTCACAGACAATCCAACAGGCACCGACCGACAATAATAATAACAACAACAAGTCTGTCGACGACGACGACGATGAAAATTGAATGAAAAAAAAAAGTTGAACAAGAAATTTCTGTGGCGCGTCTCACACATGGAATTGACGATAATTCTCTTGGCTGTATGTCTAGTGGAATTCAAATTCAAATTCAAATTCAGCCACAATTTCACAGTCAAGCACACATTCATTGTATACTTTTTTGGCAATTGCATCATTTGTTAAGTATTCAAGGAGACAATAAACTTTGTCAATCCGCGCGCTCGCTGTTGCTCCATCAATTCGAATGCTCCAATAAATTGCGTCAAATTGGTTTGAATTCTGAACTGAAAACATGAAAACTTAGCCGGCGTGCAAGTGTGTGTTTGTGTCACACACGAAGGGCGAAGAGAATGAGTAAGAGTGAGAGTGAGTGCTGGTTGTGATCGATTGACTGGCAAACGACCGAAAACTTATCACGTCATTTCAAAATGTGGAAATTCAATTCGGCGGCTGCAAGGAATTCGATTAGACGATCGCTTGCCTCTTGCACATACACACATTATGTTTTTCACAAAAATCATTTATTTCTGTTTGATTTTTCGATCGACATGACTTGGCGAACATGTGTAGGTTTACAATAATACATAAACTGCTCAGATATCGCTTGTTTTTAAAAACTCATCCATCTCGGGCATGTGTTTGCTTCGCATTGTGTTTTTTTAAATTTATATATACACACACACACACACCGAAACACTCATTTCAGTTACTCTCACTGTTGGTATGACTTGTTTTCTTGCTTTGTGAAATTTTTCTAAAAACAAATCTCGCAAACTGAACAATTCACAACAAGAGTGAAACAAAGAAGAAGTGAAAATAACAAAAAAAAAAACACACACACACACACGCATTCACAGCATTTATAATAACAATAATCTTGAAACGAAAATAAATGAAATAAAATACATTAAGCGTGCGCGCGCGCGAAAACAAAACATTTAGAGATATTTCTGGTTTTGGTTTACTAGTTTTTTTTTTTTAATTTGCTACTCTGTCTTTCGCCAGCCCTGGATTGTTTTCATGTTTATTGGAAAAAACAGACAAACTGAACATGAATAAACATTTCAAATAAAACTTATTTCGACAAAATGGAGAAAAAAAACGAACGAAAGAAAGAAAACGAGAAGAAAATCAAAATTAAAAAGAAAAAGAAGAAAAAAAAGACGAACCGAAACGCAAATCGCCAAAAATAAAAGAAAGACAATTATAATCGGGTAATGTGCGCGAAAAGCATTTAAACATTTAGGTTGGCAGTTTTTTGTTGCTCGACCAATTTTCTACAAGTTTTTGTGCTTTTTGCGTTGCTGTTGCTGTTGCTGTTGCTGTTGCTCCCACTGCTCTTCAGTCTCGTCCAATTCGTGGCAATGTATGTATTTGACAATTGCTTGTTGTTTTTGTTGTTGTTGTTGTTGTTGCTGTCTTTTTGCTTGGTTTCGCTCGGAGGTCTTCAACATTTTTATTATTACTGTTTGACTGTTCATTTTATTACATTAAATTAAATTTATTTTTCGTCGTTATTTCGCTTTCCGTTGATTTTATTACATATTTTGATATGCTTGTGTTTATGATTGTGTGTCTCTATACTATCTAATACATGCATGTATTCTATCCGCTGTCTATTTTTTTACTCTATTCTCGTTTATTATTCTCTTTCTTTCGAGCGATGTCGCGCACACGGTGGTGGATTTTCTGTGTGTACGGTGGTTTCCTTCATTCTTATAAAGCAAATTTATCGTTTGTACTAATATTTTGCACGACAAACAAACTAGAGTTAGACTGCAGACTACAGCTAGCTAGTATAGTGTCATGTATTTCGCACCATACATTGTATTTATTGAATTGTTTTCGTTGATTGTCGACGATGACGCTGTCGTTGCTGCTGCTGTTTCATTCACTGCCATAGCCGCACAAGTTTTATCATTATTATTATGTGTATAATATAATAAATATGACTTTGTATAAATTTGATGAGTGCTAAAATAAAATGAAAGAGATAAAATATAAATGAAGAAAGGGCGCGCACACACACACACACACACACACACACACACACAGGCAGACAGAAAATACATATGCATACAAAGAAGGAGAAGAGCGAGCGAGAGACAGAGAGAGAATGTTTGCAAGCATACACCAGCAATATTGACGATTGCCATTAGCCGATGGGGTACACGAAGTAAATAAATAATAAAATATTAAAATGTCAAAGACAATGAAAATGAAATTGAAATAATCGAATCGCAACAACAAAAATCGCCGTCATCATCACTATACAGAACAACAAAAATAACAACAACAAAATTACGAGCGCCGTTGAATAGCAATCATTTCGAGACCGCTATCGTTTTATGGATCACATTCAATTCCATATGTACATATATACATACTAACATAGTGTGTGATAAAAAATAATAATAATATTTAGAAAGACAAGCGAGACAAATACAATCGCGATTAACGCAACGCACTGCACTGCTTCAATTTATTGCACAAATACACTCGCACACGCCCAGCACATGATAAGATATGACATAGACTTCGGTGTAATTTCTACAACCCATAATTTCATTATTTTCGGTGAACTTTCAAATATTTTTGTTTGTTCATTCTTTTGGTCTTTCTTGGTTCTTTTTTTGTGCTTTTTTCGAAGGAGATTAAAACTTATCCGATGAAACGCATCCAAACGATTCCAATTTTGGTGTGGCAAGACTTTAAATGTGAGGGAACAAATTGTGTTCACTTAAAACTTCTTCCAAATTCTGTTTAGCATATGCTTCAACGAGAACGTTCGATGCTGATCATTTCATTCTTTTTTCATAACACCCAGATTGTTTTCACTTTCTTTTTCTGTTTTTCTTTCGTTTACAGAAGCATTTCACGGCGAATGTTATCTCTTATGGAGATGTCGATGTCGTCTATTCCAACGTCGATCGATGTGTCGGACACGGTTCAAGTTTGTGTTCAACGGTGAAAATCAAACGAAAAGGTTGTTGACATGAAATAGAGAGACAAAAATGAGTTAGAATTATAGGTTCTGGAGCTGTAATTCGATAACAGAGTCTCCAATTAGGCGAACACAATTCATCCGGACTGAACCAATAATAATCGAAATGGCAAAAATTCGCTGGAAAATTTACTGCAACCAAAATTGATTGAAGCAACAACAAAAAAAAATCTATATATAAAAATAAAGCGCCGAAAAGGAGTAGACTACGCACAATTTTTACTTTAGAAAAAAAACTTTGCTTTGTCTTTTTTTTCATTCTTTCTTTCTCTGTTTTACCATCCGTTTCCATTCTTCGCAATATTTCTATATGAAAATATTGTTATTAAAATTAATGCTTGTGCGCCGCTTGTCGTTCGCTCCCCATTCGAAATTTGGGAATGAATTTCGGTGTTGGTTTATTTCCCAATATTTTCGTCATATTCGTCTTTGCCATTCTCTGGTCTCTCTCTCTCTTTCTCTACGTTAGAATGTGTTGCTTTTTTGCGTTCTTTATTTAATTTCGGGTGGTGGTACACACCACGATGTTATCGCCGAAATCGGAGAGAGAATGAAGAGAGAGAATGGAAAAAAAAGAAGAAAGAAAGATCATGTCATTTAGCTCGGAAAAAGTTATTTTGATACGAAAAATAAAAGAGCAGTAACAATAATCAAATCAAATGCGCTTGCTACAGAAGGCGAAGCGAGGTAAAATGGTTTGTGATATAGATTTTATTATTACAGCGTTTTGTTTTTGCATGTTCCATTCAATGTGGTTCTTTTTCTTTATTCTTTCTGTTTTTTTTGAGTTTCTGTATCATGGGGACTTTTTTTCTTTCTTTTCACCTTATACACCGCACTGGATGTGTGAGTGCATTTGTACTGCTTGGAATACAGTCAATTTTGCTTTCGTTCGCTGTGCCGCATTTCTCATTACACTTTGGTAGCAATCAATGCAATAATAATCAAAATAGCAATAGCATTCGATATAAATTTATATTAAAGCTGAAACAAAAGAGGAAAAGAAAATCTTTCGAAGTCGAATGACTTATATTTTATTCTTAGGTCTGTTCGGTTGGTTTATTATCTTTTTGACCGGTGTGGCGATGATCTTGTACCAGCACATGACCATTTCTTCACATTTGAACTGAAAGAAAACCAGCACCACCACACAGACACGTCGCTCATAAAAAAGCGCACGAATAAAATAATATAATAATAATAATGAATATTTTCATAAGTTCGTTTCTTTTCTCTGCGTTGCTGTTATTGCCGTTGTTGTTGTTGTTTCTGTATTTGGGATGAGAAGAAAACAAAATGCGACGGTAGAACATAGACAGTAAATGTTTCGTATAGTATTCGGTGTATTTTGTTATTTGTTTCTGTTCTTTCTGTTGATGTTGTTTTTTTCCTTGTCAGCTTCAATGCGCTTATGAATACATACGCATGCACTCCTCTCGTATACACATTTTACGTCGTACCCATTCAAACTTGACTCTCTCGATCGTATTATTATTTCATTTATATTTTTCATATTACATATTTTTCATTCTTGCAATGTCGTTTGCCGATGTCGTTTGCCGTTGATGAGTGTGTGCAATTTCTTTTTCTCTCTCTCTCTCTCCCTCTTTCTCTATGCATACATTTTTAGTACTTTGTCTTGACTGCTTGCTTTATTATACTTATTTTTTTTTTTTTAAATAAATTATAATATATACTTTTAGCTCGGAGCAATTCTCTTGCTGAGTAACAATATTGCCGTGATATATATTATTATTACTATTTTTCAGTGTCGTTGTTGTTGTGTTTTCGTCTTCATTTAGGCATTTCGGCCATGTGTGTGTGTGTGTGTGTGTTTGTATATATTTTTAAAGTGTACGCTACGATAAAATATGTAATTTAATGCATTTTGTATAGATTTCATAGCACATAATCGGAGCGGAGCACACATGCGTTTGCATATGTGCGGCTGAATTGCTGCTCGCTGTTGTTGTTGTTGTTGTTGTCGGTTTTTTTTCTTAATTTCTTTTCAATGCATAACACAAACCCATTGATTGCCGCGTACGTGCATATTGCGTATGTGTATGTGAGTCTCTGTGGTTCAATTTCTTTGCATTTGGTCTATTATCGTTGAATTGATAGTCCTTGCTGTTTCACATACGTTCGAAGCATATCGACAACAACGAGGAAATAAAATGTTTTGAGGAAATTATGTTTAAAAATAGTTTCGTCAAATTGTAAGTGTTTTATGTTATAAAGCCTGTTTTCTCGTTCTGTCACTCAGTGAAGAGCTAAATATGTAGAAAAGCCGGCTGGTGACTAATGGAATAGTTGATATCACAGTGCCTCTTGGTTGCTACCTTTTTTCATGATAAATTGCCAATGCTTGTGTTTTCGTCAAACGTTTATGGATAAAAAAGAAATGCACACACACACACACACACACAGAAAAACCCATCAAATGAAATTATTTGAAAATATCGAACAAAAGCATTCAATGTCGAATCCGAAATAATGATGATTGTGAGTTTTATTATGTTCGGAGCCAAGTTTTCGATATTTTAATATAAATGTATACAATTTCGTCTCAGGCCTTGATTTCAAAGCAATTAAATCAATATCAATTTGAAAAATCAGCTCTCTTATTGGAAATGTACAAACAGTTCCGAAAAATCGACGACTAGAATCTCAGCCAGTTGATATGAGTCAGTCGATGTTTCAATGAATTTGCTTGGGCTAAAACAAAAAAAGGGCAATATACGACGAAAAAACAACGACAACAATTCAGTGATTTAAAAATGAGCAAACGCTAAATTAAATGAAATACGCAATATTTCGAGTTCGAATCACTTCTCACTGTTGCTGCTGCTGTTGCTCTGCTTTTTTTTCCTACGGACTTTATTATATGCAGCCATAAATTATATTATTGTATTATAAAAATTATTTTAGATTGTTGGCCTTTGTTGTTACACGTGTATTTACACGTTGGTATCGTCGTTAACGACGCCGTCATTTTTCGTTTGTTCCTTTATATATTATATATTTGTTAGCAGTAATAATTTTTTCTTTCTGTTCGCCTGAGTTTTGGTATTAATAATATTCGGAATGTAAGTGTTGTGTTATTTCTGTGTTTTGTTCGCGTTCGGTCGATTTGCTTGTTTCTTTTAATGTTCGATAGATACTCGCATATTCGCCCCATTGAAACAAAGAAACCAAAATTAAACGAATGGCCGCAGCAAATACCAGAGTGAGAAGCGAAATACGTCCAGAGAATAAAATGTATATAACGAAATAAATGTTGGAGAAAAATAATAATAATTAGAAAACAAGACCGAAAAGAATGAGGAGACGAAAAAGAAGAAGAAGAAGAAGAAGAGCGAGCGCGCGCTTGTTAGCTCGATTGTATGCTGGCTTCTGAGTGAATCAATGCCAGCCAACATGATTCATGATTCATGATTTTCGATTTTTCGGCTATGTTTAATTCCTGACTTGTATATTATTTTATTTAATTTTTTTTCCCTTCATTTCTTGATTGTATTCATTTGCTTGGCACACACACACACACATTGGCTGATCTCGGCCCTTTCTCGTTCGCACTCGTACAAGCCAGAGGCCACAATCTACCCTCCCTTTTCTCGCTTGCACACAGAAATCTCTCTCTCTCTCTCTCTCTCTCTCTCTCTCTCTCTCGTTCTCTAGGTTCGCTCAGCACTTTTTTTACTTCTTGTTCTTCCATTCAGTCTGTTTCTTCTTTACTCTTCGACAATCATTTAATAAATAAAGAAAAATACGCGTATTTATACAATGTATCCCATTATTAATACACATGCACAAACATCAGAGCGATTCATTTGAAGGTACGCAACATACTCATCGCATACTCAATCAGCACATTGCTCAAATGATGTATTAAATATTTTTGGTGTTTGTTATGTTACAAAGAATGCGATGGAACAAATTAAAAAATCATTTTTAGAATATATTATAGCATGGGTGAAAGAGACATGACCGAATGAAGAAAAAAATCCGTGAACGAGAAGGAGGAAGAGAGAGAGAGAGAATGATATTCAAACATTAGGATAAAAACAGTTTTTTTTTTCATTATTATTGTTCATGGTTTCTGTTTTGTTTCGGCGTCAAGAGTGTGTGTCTGGTGCGCACCTCTCATTTTACATTTTTTTTTTCGTTTTGCATTTGGAACACATTTGTTATATTATTTTTGGTCTCGATCTATGAATATACACGCGTGCGATTTCTATGTATATTTTTCACTGAAAATACATACACCAACACACACATACAATTGCTGTTGACGCTGCTGCTGCTGCCGTTACATTAAAAATGTAATTAGAAATGTAGGGGGAATAAAATTAATTGTATTTTTAGATAACGAACGAAAAAATAAATTTTATATTTGGTCTCCCTCTCTCTCTCTCTCTCTCTGTGTGTGTTATATAGAATAACAATAATAATTTGTTTGTTTTTATGCTAAATTCGAACGACGGTTATTTATGTGCGCCTGCATCGAGGATGTCATTTGTATATTATATATATAATTTTTTTCCCATTTTGGGGGAGTATTTTGGAGGTATGGTATGGAAAATACGACTAAGCAACAGAGCATCCCATGGTTATTATCCGAAAGGTTGTGTGATACTTTATTATTCTGTATTTTGTTAAAACATAAAATAAAAGTTTTTCTTCCATTGGATTCAGATGAATGTGTTTCTTGTTAATTTTCTGTTCTTGTTGTTACTGTTGTTGATCCTTCGCCTTCTACCCTTTTTCTATATCTGTTTTATTGGGCTGATGTGACTGAATTCGTTTTAAATGCCATGGAATAAAGATGGATACATTTAAAACAAGGATAATGAAATGGATTTTTTTCTCTCGGCCTCCGCATCGTTTGGAATTATTCAAAGAACATAAACATGTCTATTCTCCTGGCCGAAGTCAAGTCATCGTTGAATTTCTCAAGTCTTATATATAAGCGCAGTCGTGCTTGTAGAAAATTCAAGTCATTATTATATCAATACCACCAGTACCATCACCCAAAATCATTATTATTAAAGATGTAACAAAAGAAAATGCGAAAAAAAACGCACCAACTCATAAATATATTTACATTGAAACAAATCGCCAACACACTCGCACAGAGGACGAGAGGTAGAAAGAGCGAGCGAGAGAGAGAGAGAGATGAAATGGAAGAGCGGGCGAACGTTTGCTCTCAGGGTACAAGCACCCATTTTTACCGAACAGAACCATCCAGAAACAGCAATGAATAATGGAATGAAATGGAAAATAAAAAATTATATCTATCATCGGAATATAATATAAAATATAGAAATTTAAGGCGAATGGTTTTTGCCTGCGTTTCCAAATGTGTGTGTGTGTGTGTCTCTATGTAATACACAAAAGAGTATGATGTAACCATCTCTCTTAGTTGAGCGAACGCTCGATGTGCACACTCATATTTTAATATTTCATTCGAAATTTCGTATTTTGTTCTTATTATTAACATCTTTGCTTTGCTGCTGTTGCTTATTTTTTTTCCACAATTCATATATTCATATTGTGTAAATACAATAAATTTTTTTTCTGTTCATCCATCTCTTTCGTCGTGTCTTCTGTTTGGTTCGTTATTTTACTTTTTGTTTTCAAATAAAATATTACCCAGAGACGAAATCCAAAAGCAATTAGATAAAAAAAAACGAAGAATATGAAGAGTCGAAGTTGAGACATACGGAGAGAGAGAGACAGGAGCTAAATGCAAACACAAACACTCAATCTCGCCATACACTTATTTTTATACGAAAGAAACGAAAATCGTTTCGAACACTTACACAAGCATACCGAATGAGAGAACCGCACTAAAATTGAACTTAACAAAGTTTAGATAATAATTTATAATTGAAGATAGCACAAGAATGAAGCATGTATTTGGAGAAGTAAATGAGCGCGAGCGGGAAAGAGGCAGCAGCAAACAAACAAAAAAACGAATGAAGAGAGAGAGAGAGAGAGAGAGAGAAAACAACACTAACAAATAAATAATAGCATTTATATGATTTTAGAGAAGAAAAAACGACGCCTCATAGATCATTTTGTGAAGGCTATGCCGCAATACCAGATGAATGCCAAAATGTAATTTATATTGTATTAAATCATCGCTGGAACGTTCGAACAGCAATCAAGAAGCGAGGTGAGAAAGCGAACAATTCAATAGAAAAACGATGTGTATGGAAAAGTTTCATTTGCGCGTTGCGCGTTGCTAGTGTTTTTATTTTAGTTTGACTTCCTATTCGTTTGAGATAAAACATCATTGCTGTTTCTGAGTGTCAACTTTTCGGTTGTGAGACTGTGGAATAATCTATACATTTTTGAATAAGACATTTTCTATTAGTCAACAAACAAATTTTATTTTCCATTGTCATCACGATAAACAAACGCAAACGCGCACATATCCACCCGCAAACAATCTTTTTTAGTAAGATTTTTGTTGATAGCAAGATTTGTGTGCTACATCAAATCACTCACACCGAAATTGTCGTTTAATTACGTGGCTTTTCCTTGGCAAAGTACTATAAAACGATTTCAAATTTTACGAAGCAATTGGATTAAAATGTCCTTTTAGTGTTGGACACAACGAGAAAAAGAGGGACGGATTGTGGTACAGTCTATAATTCGCGATCAAAAGTTCAATAATCATAGGTTGTTTCATACAGATGCAATCCAATTCGACAGGATGTTATTTATTCAGTGGCTCTGTTGAATACATTCTGTAAATATGTTACATGAAGTGTTAATCTTTGTGTGCTGAGCGAAGCGTTTGCCATAAGGAACGCACTCAACTCTCGGAAACGCATGGACTGAGACACTTTTCCGGCATTGAAACCAAACAACAATGAACATACAGTCACATGAATATCTCTCTCTCTCTCTCTCTCTCTCTCTCTCTCTCGGTTACTATCTGACAACGTTTCTTCTGCCATACACACATCTCGTACATCGTTCTGCATTCCCATTTTATTAATACTGTTATTATCCTGTCTAACTACACGCTTTGCAATAAACAAACCATACAAGAATGTACCAGAAGTAAGAACCGGAGAAGTGCTTGAACAGTTTGTACTCGCTCACATGTTAAGTCTATAGAGTATCAGTATGTTGTTTTTTTTCTCCTTCTGTTCCGCACAAAAACGCACTCCTTCAGAATGTTTCTGTGTACAGTGTGTGTATATACATGACGATATATATATCACGTCAGATCTTGTGCCTTGTGCCATGTTTGTTCTCGCCTCAGTCTTTTCCTCTTAACATTTTGTGGAAATTCTTTTTTGTGTCAAATAAAAATGTCATAAAAAACAATCTTTTCTCCCCCTTGTTATTCCCCCGTTCGCACAATCAGCCGGCACATAATAATGTAATACAAAAAATTCACAAGGATGATTTAGTTAGTAGTCGTGCATCGCGCAGTTTCTCTCTGTCGTTTGGTTGAAAATTGAATGTACGGATTTCTGTCTGTCGCTCTCCATTTTGGTGGAATGATTCTGTCTTTGCGAAAGGGAATTATATATTCATGCACTGATGTGGCAATGCAAAGCATCTACGAAGGTATCTTTGACTACGGCTTCGAGATAAGGACGAAATTCGATTCGAAAATTACTATTTACAGAAAGTCTCTTACAAAGTGTTGGCAAAGACGAACAACGACACAAAATGCACCAGAACAGTGAAAGTGACAACGTGGACGACAAACTCCACGATAACAATAAAAACCACCAGACAACTGTTGAATCTTTTGCACATAATCAGCACAAAGTGCGCATCATGCACTCACGCTTTGCCTTCTATATATATCACATGCACAATTTTCCGCATATATTTCAATTCGGTCAAAATAAATTCGTAGAAAATATAATGAAAAGGTAGCCGGCATTCATGTAATGTACAAACAACGAGCAAGTGAAAAAAGAGACAGACCAAAGAAGAACCGAAACAAAAAACTTGCACACATTGCTGCCTCGATTCTCAAGAGAATTTCGATATGTGTGCTCTTTTATTCTTCGAAGAAGAATGCTTTATTGTGTCTTTGAAAGATCGGCCTTGAATATGCCAACGAAATTTCAAATACTTTAAGTTATTCGATTCCCCTCCCCATCGAAAAGTCAATCGTGCATTATGAGAAATGTGAACAACGCCGAAAATATTCTTGAGCCAAACTGGAGTAAAAAAACTAGAGGAGACGATTGAATGTGAGAGCGAAAGACACGCTTTTGCATTGTCAGATCATTTCCTCTTACAAATTTCAATATTTAATTGTATTTGGCTCATCCTCTGTCGCCGGAAAGGAATCGACTTTATGAATTGAATTTTAATTAAAATCACATTTTCGCTCAAAATTTATTCTTCGGCTTGTCATCGTCAAGTGGGAATTTGTCGTCGCAAAGTAGTTGTATTGAATGACATGAAGAGTTGAAAACTGGCTTTTCATTGTGTCATATACCCCTTTCTCCCATTCCCTCTCGGTAATTTCGTCTGTTTTTTTTTCTGGGTTTTCTCGTAGAAACAGATGTGTATACATCTAAAAGTCAAATTAAAAAAAGGGCGACTTCCAAACTAAAAAGGAACAACCTGAAATTAATTCACTTTTTCGATGAATATATGCGCCATACATTTGTCTACGATGCCAAAGTGAATGCGAATAAAAAAAAATTAAAAGAATAAGGCTCAGCAGCCGCATCAAACTCAAAACTGAACAATGCGTAATTTGACTTTGGGTTTGAATCAGTTCTATTCATTGCCGTATTCTTCGTTAAGTCGCTTCTTTGCCATTGCAACTTCTGCTTTTACTTGACGATTTCTTTGCGTCTTCGAGCTGATTAAATTGCCTTTCATTGCGTCGTGCATGTGAAACTCCGGCTATTGTTCTCATCCATTGACGGTGATAGTATGAATTTAAGCGCTTAAGTGAATGTATATTAACCATTTGTGTAAAAACACTCGATATTTACCACACGGAATGAAAGAAGACGCAGAAATGAAACGATGGCATTTACATAGTGTACGGAGGATGAAATTCTATAAATCTTAATATAATTTGAAATAAACTGGAATTGATTGTGTTGAACATTGAGTGAGTTGGCCGAGTGTCTGAATGTGAATGTGCGTGATCATTCTGGGTTGATTTGACCGTGTTGAAATCACATTTCAAGACTCGATGGTCGGTCGTGATGAGCACGTGTGTCCCAATTTTTTCTCGTTTTCCTTGCGATTTTTGATGCATTTGGCTTGAGAGACCGATCGCGGGTTCGATACATGGATTAAACATTTATTGGATCGTATGTAGTGTACATACTATATTCGCTTAAGTTTAAGATCTGAACCAATTGCAAGCTGTATATAGACTGCTCTTTTGCTCGTCTTTCTTTCTCTCTCTCTCTCTCTCTCTCTCTCTCTCTCTCTCGCTCTCTGCGTTTCTGCTCTCAATTCAAATGGTTCAGGGTCACATGGGAATTTCTAACTTCAATTATATAGTTTTCCTCATATATATTTATTTTATTTGAATTTTTTTTGTTATTTGTGAGTTGTTATTTTTGATTCTGTGTTGATTGTTATTGTTATTTCGTTCTGTGCGAGTCGTCATACGGTTCACATTAACGCGTAGTTTGTTGCGGTCGCATTCTCATTCTATGATTTTAGCTTCATGTAGTGTGATACATACACACACACATTGATCGTCCCTTTACGACTGAGTGTGTCGCTCAGGCAGCCCAAACACTTTGATGTGCTCGTTTTTTTGGTAAATGAATCAGATTGTTTCTTCTTTTCAAGTTTTTTTTTAGCATTAAGCTGTATTGAATGAGTGTGTTTGCGTTTGCTTGATGATGCTTATGCATATGTTGTATGTTTTATTATTGAGAGTGAGAGAAAAATCTAAGGCATTTTTTCCTCATACTTCCCGGGATATATCTCACACTCAATCACCATGTAATGTGAATAAAAAAAAAATCGTATTCACACACGGTTCCATCAACGGCCGATCAAATCGGTCGTTAAAGGTGCAAAATATCAACAGAGACCATAGGGATGTAGCAAAGGCCATAAAATATATGTTTATCAAGCTCTTTCCAAGTTTGTGCATAGTGTCGAACTTTTGTTCAAACTCTACCATCTAAATGTACAGTAAAATAATTTACGGGCACGACGTTAGATGGCGTTTTTTCTGGTCAAAAAAGTTGCAATATCCCTTTGACAGAGACAAAAACAAAGCAGAACAAAATCAAATGGCCATGCCCAAGTGCGACCGCCATTTGGTCCATACATTGAATCAAAGTTTGACGATTCTTTTTTTTTCCTTCAAATTCTGTAGTTCATTACTGAATCACAGACTATACATGTAAGTGTCTGGCTGGGTGTTTGGCGTAGAAGAAGAAAAATCTTTCGAGAAAAAACAAAGAGTTGAATACAATGTGAGTATGAATATGTGCGCAAGATTGTCTTGTATGTGCTCACTCTCGACTAAGTACTACATCTACATATGTACGTCGTATGTGAATAGATCAATTATTATTATTACTTAGATATGCATCATTCTTCATTCAAAACTCAGATGAAAAATTAACAAATCCAAGGAGAAAACTAAAAAGACGAGAAAAAACAATAACATTTGAAATAAAAAGCGACTAACATAGCGAATCGAGTGAGCGATTCAACGAAAGCATATTGAAGAAATAATACGAATTCTGTAGTTAATCATTTCGATGGACTTATTTACGATAAATTTAATACTTAACGTTATTTCCCTTCATTCTACTCTTTTATTTTAATTCGGTTGTATTTCTATGCATTCAATCGTATACTTGATATGGTGTGTGTGTGTGTTTTTTTTTCTTTCTTTATTTCTCGGCTAACTCGAATCATTGAATCAACGAAACATTCATTTAGTTTAATTCATTTGAATTATTATTTTTTTGTAAAGCTGATTTGATGTAAGTTTTTTTATATGTGGAGGAGCATTTTTATTCCTCATCGATATAAATGAAGAAATTAAGAGAATGAACTCCTCAAACCAAATCAAATCAAATCAAACCTAAGCATATACAATACATATATTTTAAGAATTTTGTAACAAAAACTACTTACTCGTTCTTCTTCGCGTATCATTTCAGCTATACCTGGCTTTATTTCCATGTCATCGGAATTGGCATTTGGTAAAAGAGAAGCCATAGCCATTGGATCGATCGAACCGGCCGCCGATAAGAATGGCGGTATACACTTCGAGCTACTGATTGAAATCGAAACGAAATAAAATTCAAATATTTATATTGAAAATCCAGCACAAATTTTTTTTTTAAACAGATAAAATCAACTTGACTTTGACTGGGATCGTATCGAGTTCGAGACGAGTAAAAAAGAGATACGAATGCGTGAGATCAAGTGAGATAGCTCAGATATGGGTTAAGCGTGTAACGCGATACTTACGCCGATTCCGATTGTGGTGCGGGCGATGCGCTTATGTCGCTGCGCTGATCCAACGACAATGGGCTTGATGCGGTTCGTTTAATCTCGGCTGATGGACAGCGTCGTTTGCGATTCGAGAAATGACGTGATGACGATGCATGTGATGCTTGCTGCGATGATGACGGTGTGGATTGTTCACGTTGCTTGTGTTGCATTGAAAGATGCTCTGATAAATCCATGTTATTGATTTGCCATTCAGTGCGTGCCGTTATCCGTTTCTTAGTGGCCGGAGCTGAGTCTGTCAAATTTCATTTGCAATTAATTTATCATTTAACCTACAAACTAATAAATCTTCGTCTCTTCGCTAATTTTATGGTGGCGGGCAAAAGGAAATGAAGAAGGAAGATTTCTTGCGCCACACGAAGAGATCCATGATTCATTGAATGAAATCAGCTGATGACAGAACAAAAATGATTTAAATTCAATTGACCTACCATTGTTTTTTGTAGCCGTGGTTGGTGTGACATCGGTTGCATCATCCAAAGATGTGGCGGTTGCCGATTTTTCCGATTCCGAATTCAAATCGAGATCACTCTTAACATCGGCCAAACCGCGAATCTTCAACATTTCAGCGACACGCAACAATGGAGCGATCTGCTCTTGGCGAACATTGATCTCACCTTTGTACATAAATTCCACGACCGCCGTCAGCTCAGGCCATTTGACATCGCGCAAAATTATAATTGGATGTTTACATGGATTGTCAAAGAGTAAGCTTTGAAAGTATGGCGAACATGCGGACAAAACCATTTTGTGCGCCTTCATCGAGTTGCCATCACAGGCCAATGTCACATCAACAAATGATTCATTCTGCAGCAATTGATCGAATACATTTGTCAAATTCGATTGGTAATTGTTCCAGCGCAAGCAAAATTGCTGTGGATTCGGTGAACTCTTGTTGTCGTTAATGATTGGCTTGAGGGGCGCCTTTGACAGTGGTGGCGTGTGCGGCGAAGGCGAACGAATGTGCAAATGTTCATCTTTGATCGGCGAAGGCGAAGGTGCCACTTCGTCTCGTTCGACGTCAATCGATGATAGATTCGCTGGCATTTGAGCCAATGTTGATGACGATGCCGGTGGTGTCAACGAAGCACGTGGCGACAACTCGGGTGTTGTTGATGTTTTAGACATTGCGAATTTTAGCGTCAACTTTTATACGCTTTCTTCAACGCTCTCTTCTCTTCGGCTTCGGTTATCGTAAATGAAACACTTTTCCAACACAAAATTTCGAACTCAAATTCTTATTAAGAACAAAAAGGAAACCAAAGAAAACAAATGAAACCAAGACACTGTACAGTGTACACAGTTTTTTACTGCAGTGTCTGTCGTAATCGGTATTTAGATTTCGTTTTTTTTATTGATATGCACATGAATTTCCGTCTTAAAACCAAGTTATGCCTCTTGAAATCGTTGCAACACACTTTTACGATAGAATGTTTGCATTTTGGTTTACTCTTGTTCTATGGAACTTGTAATATTTTCTTACGTTGAAGTGTAACAGAGTTTTTTTTTTACTCGAGATTGAAAATCAAATGTGGCTATGCATAATGTAAGACCCGTTCATTGAAACTATTTTATACCGTTTTTAGATTAGAAAAACATCATTTTACGCGGTGTTGTTCATAAAAACGTCAGTAAATTGCCACTTTTGACATGATTCACACTTTAATTCAAATTATTCTTTGCGTTTGCTTGTTCTCTGCAACTTGATTATTACAATATTTTCTCTTGGTCGCACTTATTCAACATTTAACTATGTTTAATGTTTGTTTTTCATTAAAAATTCTTTAAACATGTGTGTGGCGTTGTTTGTTTTTTTCCTCAATAAATTATTCGTTTGAATTTTTCACTAAGACACGAAAACCAACCCGTTTACCGCTCGAACTAGACTATTTGCAAACGTAATTTTCTGGAAAAGCAATCAAATCAAATGCGCAACAATTGACGGAATAAAGTTCAAAAAACAAAATTTCATTAAATGGATTTGTTTTGAAGACAATTTTCTTTACGGTTATTTATGATTAGGTCTGTAAAAACGCAAAGCATATGATATTGTAGCGTGTTTCAACTGTTTGTAATTTCACTCTAAAACAACACGACGTTCAGATGCACACTGAATACTGAGTTCGTTTTATTTTTTCCACAAACTCCAAATAAAGCAAAACGTCGATGCTGTTGGTATTGGTGGGCCATACACGAACGAACACTGCTCACATCTACATGCATCTACTACTTGTGTTGGGTTTTGTGCTAGTCAGCATGTTCGAGCATAGCGGTTGGTGGATAGAGCGACAGAGAAAACCGAACCAATCGAGGAGAGTGAGACCGAACGTGCGAAGCAACCGAATGTAAAACGGAGAAACGGCGATCAAAGGGCGAACAGCAACCGAGTAGTATGCGACTGCCAAGCAGAAGAGAGCGAACGAACGAACGAATGAATCACAACGTGCAAGTGACATTACATACATCAACGTCGCTCACAATGTAAAATATAGATGTTGTATACAAAACAAAATGCAAAGAGCCGGTCGATTAAAACTGACGATGGTTTTACACATGTACACACTGGGAGAGCGCGCGCGAGAGAGAGAGAGAGAGTGCAAAGTCTCTGAAGACTCTCTGGTGCAGTGCATTGCTATGTTTTGGATTATGTATCCAATTTGTTTTACTACAAAAGAAGCGACGCAAGGAAATAAACATAGATTTTGTCGCGAAGGGGAATCGTTCCGGGGTATTGAACGACTTGACACTTGAACAACAGTCAGGCAACGGTGAGCTGTGTGTGATCAGTGATACAGTTATGCACACGAACACATGTTCTTGAAATCAAATGTTCCGGTGAACGTAGCTCATAAATCATTTCACTGATGAGTCAAAACGCTGCAAGAAAATATTTATTTCTATTTTAACTTGTTCCATTGAAAAGAAGAAAATTTAGAGAAAAAAAAAGAATTAAATAGAAAAATAAATGATTCATCGTTGGCCCATTCAAAATGCGATTTGTGTCACATGATGATTGAAATCTTCGAAATGAGTTAGTTTGCCGCGCAAAAGTCTGCGATGTATTAACGATGGGCATAAAAACATCGACAAATTTGTCGGCCGCTTCGTGCTTAAAACTGTGTGCTGTGTACTTCACACACTGACTGCTCCGAATGTGCATGTATTGAATTGGGAGGGCGAAACGATCCGATAGTATAGGTTATTTGTGATATGATAACAGCGACAGTGTACAATCAGCGTACAAGTTGTTCCCCACTTTTTTCCAATTTCTTCCGTTTGCATTTAAATGTGTTGCTGCTGTTGTTGTTGTTGTTGTTGTGTTTTTTTCTTTCGTTCTGTTCATTTTAAACTCGATCGAAGCGCTTACACTATAAGCAATGCGTCTGATGCTGCAGCTCGAAAAACTCTCTCGCTCTCTTTCTCTCTTTCTCGCTATGATCAACTTTTCGAAAATTATTCGTCTCCTATTGATTGTTTGGCCGCTCGCTCGACCGCCGAAAAGCCGTCGTGTGAATGAGATTACCATATTAGCAGCAGCAGCCGAGTCTCGGGATGAATGTATGCTCCTCTCCTTGTACATATATTCGTTAAAATACGAGAGATGTAGATTCGAAGAGTCGGCCGTGTTCGTCAGCTCGTATATCTCATGTACACACTTTTTCGAAAGAGATGAGAGCGAAACGAATGCATTGTTTTAGTTGGCGAACAGAATCGAATTGAATGTTTCGTTTTTATTGAAAAGATCATCACACACTCAGCATATTTTGTCGCTTGTTACGATGAAGCGCGAAATGTTATTCCTTCTTCCTACAAATATATCAATATATGCATATACATATGCATGTGTCTGCATCTGTAGCTGTGGCGATTAAGTTTACATCGAAATGGCCCAACCTCTGGTTGCAAACCTTTGGTAGGGGCAAGCGATTTTCTGTTTGCTGTTTTTTGTTGTCGCCGTCGTCGCCGCTGTCGTTGCTATTGTTGTTGTTGTTGCTATTCTTTTCCGCTTGCCAATACTTGTACGTATGCATGTATGGTTGCACATTGCCGCCGTTCAATTCGTTTCGCGTATTCGGCTTCTTTTCCTTACACCAACCAGATTGTTGAAGTACAATTATTCCATTTGCCAAATGCATTTGCGGTACCGTTCGATCGAAAACTTTTTAAGATGCAAGCGTGTTGCCAAGTCACACAATGCAATTTTCGTCCGGTTGACAGAATGTTGACATAATTTTGACAAACTAAGAAGCAACCAAGAAATCAAACAATAATCTCAAATCGACCCACTTTTAACGGCATTACAATTTGCTAGTAGCGAACGTCCCAGGTTTTGAATTTTATTATTCGTTTTTCATGAGACGAAATTTGCCAGAACATCAACTGAAGTAACAAATGATTGGAGAAGTTTATTTTCTTCTTATTATTATTTTTGCCTGGACTGAGAACAAAGAGGCGTTTCTTTTCGAATATTTACTTTCAGTTTATTGCTCAATTCTTCAATTGCTTTGGTTATAGCAATAAATTTGAACAAATTTATTGGGTATTCAAGTCAATCATATTTACTGAGGCGACGTCGAATTTATGACGATTCCCACCATTGACGAAACTCTTTCGTGGCCAAAAAAAAACTTATCAACAATTTCGAACAAAGCTTGGGCATACACCGAAAGAAAGAAAGAAAAAAAAAGAAACGGCCTATAACCAAAACTGTTGCCAAAAAAAACTTTGCATCGACAATACCTCGTCGCAACGTATTATTTTGTCGGCTTTTCTTTTGTCGTTAATAATTCATTTACGTGTGCTATATTCTTTTGCCAATGATAAAATAACAATTAATGAGAAAAAAGGCAGACAATCAACAACGTGTGTACATTAAGCGAACGAAAAACAAAAGAGACAAAAAAGGTTAAACAGCCAGATGAGAGTATATTGGCTCGAGAAAATGTCTAATAAGAACAGATATATGGTTCCAATTGGATCAGCAACAATATCTTTTTTTTTGCTGCTCCTTCTCTTCCCTGGAATGTGAAATGATTCAAATATTATGAAAGAAGTCTCTAACGTTCGTATCACGAATATTACGTCAAATTTTACTGTTTGTTCACCGTATTCTTTGCCAGTCGTATGGAATGTGGAATAATTTTTCGTTAGAAATTTTTTTTTATTTGAATTAGTAAATAAATTGACTAAGTTTTGCCATAAGTTTGCTTGCATTTTTGTTGTTTCATAGAAATTATACAACACAGATAGATACGCGTGCTTGTTGGCTGATGTTTGCCATAAGTCTCATCGAGTCTTGATAAAACATTCACATTTATATTTACACGTTCAAAGCGCGTACTATTGTTTAATGTAAGCTATAAAATGAATTGTACAAATAATTTTTGTTGATTTTTTTGTTGTTCAACAACTAAATGATAAGAGTGGAATGTCATGGAATAGAACAAAAGTAAACGTTCAAGGAAACATGTGCAAAACAACAATATACAACACGTGTCGCATTTGCCAAAAAATACCGACAGTGGTACTGGCAGTATATATTGGTGTATTTTTTCTTCTTCTTATAGTTACGATTAATAGATTTTTGAGTGCTCCACAAACGAAACAATCACTTCAATTCGCTATATTTATTTTTCAGCATTTTGAACTGGGTTCTCGATTTTTCTCTATTTTTTGCTTCAATTCAATAGTTGTGAGTACCGTTTATGTTCCTAGGCTAATTAATGTAATAAAACTTTCGTAGAATTGTTAGTTGTTCAAGATACAAAGGTTGTCTGAAGTTAATTTTTCATAACAATAATGGCGATGATCAATTCCTTAGCAAAACTGGTTCGATCTGGGGCTAGATAAATTCCATTTTTATGCAAAAATCATTTACGTAACTTCAAGAGATAGACAAAGAACGAGACGGATAGAGAGAGCGTAAAAGAGTGAGAGAGAGAGAGAGAGAGAGAGAGAGCGGGACGGAGAGAAGAGGCGAATAAATGGTAAAAGAAAATAATACAAATGTAAATTATATAGAAAAGGCCGAACCGAAGCCACGCATGAGAAGAAAAGAGCTAGAAAATATGAAACAAAATCAGCAATCGAATAAAAATAAACGTTAAACCATGCACACGATAAGTTATTAGTGAATTTGCGTGAATGAATAACAGAACGAATATATGCGGTATACAACACATCGATATAATATATTTATGAAAACTCCGCCTATCGCCGTCGTCGTCGTTGCCGCCGTCATCATATGTCCGAGAAAACAAGTAACACGAGAGATCTCTCGACCATTCTCTATTTATTTATTTGGGTAAAAGTGTACATACATGAGTCATGTGATATGGTGCAACACTATTTGGAGGCACCGTCGTTTGATCCTACACAGAAATCGGGAGAGCGAGAGAGAGAGAGAGAGTAAGAGAGAGAGTAAGAGAGAGAAGGAGAGAGGTCCACTTACGCAAATTTTTACTTCGATTTTTCGGCAACGGATTTTTCGGCCAAATCGAATCTTATTCAAACGGATTAAACGAGAAGAATGCTTTGAATTATTCTCTCTCGCAAAAGAAAATACACAGGGGTCCGAATCGGTGTGTGGACACAGAGAGCGAGAGAGAGGAAGATCTGACGAAATGTGGAGCCCATGGCATGATACTCATACACGTTGTACAACGTACAGTATATACAATACACACAGTGTAGTGCACAGTACACTTTTTAATTTTCCTTCCGCCAGCACTTTTCTCGCTCTCGCCCTATATCGATAAGCCCTTTTTCTCTATATATGCATTTTATGCTGTCGCTTGGTCGGTGGAATTCTTTTTTTCTGTTTCTGCTCTGCATTTTCTTTTTGCAACGCTATAAATGTTATTTTGCATTTTCGATTCTCGCGATACACATTGGGGGATGCATGGATTGGGGCCAGTACAGTATACAGAATCATGTATAACCACATGCTCAGACGCCAATACCAATGCGGCACGTGTGCAGTATGCAATAGGTTTTCGGAGCAAAATTCTCTCGTCATCCATGATTGAAATCTATTCGGCTGCGTTATTATTCACTCTCAAGCCTCACTCGTCCTTGCCCGTTTCGAGTTTTTCCTTTTTACATGCTCCTCATTCTGTTTCTTTTTTCACTCTCTCTCACTCTTTCCCTGTTTTGCATTCGTTTTCTTCTCCTTTTTCCGTTTCCATTTTTGGCATTTTAATTGTTGTCCTGTACAACGTGCGCGTTCGAACGCAACAATTTCAATCCATTTGTTATACACATACCCATCGTATTCGCATTCATCCAACGAACCATCGTCCATCTATCCGACCAACCAACCATTCGCTCATGTTTTGATGCAAAATGCGCGCACGAGGGAGAGAGCGAGCGAGCGAGATAGAGAGAGAGAGAAAACAAGAGAGTAGTTGACGAGGAATACGTCTCGATCCATCTCTTCTTCAATCGTTCATTATGCACCAACTGAGCAAAATCAATCATAGAAAAGCTGAGATCAGATGAAATGCTACACGGATGTCCATTGCATTTGGGCGGCTATGTAAATACATTGTAATGGTATTGGAGAAGCCATCGAAAGCGCTTGCCGACCAACCGTACCGCCAGCATTCGGTTTGTTTCCAGCAAAAAGAATGCCAACCACAACGTCTATCATTCTCGATTTGTCTCTCTCTCCTCACGGCGCTCGCCACTCTTGTCACACATGCATTGTATATACGCGCTTTCTGTAAAATGCATAAACGGTTTGTTTCGTTGATAGACCTTGGTTTCCAATGTAATATATGTGCAGGCGCGAAGCGAAATGAATGTTTCTCACAGATGAGAGTAATGGAAAAAAAGATAGGCGCGCGAGCGAGCAGCAACACGGTTCTCATCACACAATACGATGAGAAAAAAAGGAACCACACACACACACACGAACTGCTCGATGTTCAGTGCTCGTCGATTATTGTACTATCGGAATTCTTTACGTCGGCCCACTGAGCTTATGTGTGAGCTTCGCTCGATGCGTATGCACATTGCACACAGAACGGAAAAAAGAAAGATGGGTGCGCGCTTTTGTCAAACCAATGCGAGAGAGAAAAAACCAAAAGGCAAAAATACACAAAGGAAAAAAAGGAATTAACGACACCCATGCATACAATACAATACACATCCCATTGAATGTGGGAAAGTGCAAGCGAGAATAAGCATCAGAAACGACGTTCGAAATCAAATTTTTGATGGGCACACATCAATTCGTCATACGATCAGCATCGTTGAACGCAACAAATGCGAAGCGAAACAGCAAAACCCATCCAACTGATCGCAATACGAAGAAACCAACACAGCGAGAAAAAAAATGAAGGACCTTCGAAAAAACAAATCGCGGCCAACGAATGAGAATTCTTGCAATCATAAATGGACGAATCATGAAATTATAAGCGTACCGAAGAAAATAGAGAGGATAAAATCGAGTCGAGCATCACGCGAATTTCTACTAGTATATACACGGTCGTAATGTGTACGAGACACCGATTTTCGACGACTTTTTGCACGCCATTCGTCCCGTCTCACTCATCCGTTGTCTTTTCGCCCGCAAATAAAACGACAGCAATAGCAGCAACAACAGCAACAACAACAAATGAGAGAGAGAGAGAGAGACTGAAGCAACAAAAAACAAATCAACAACGGCCATACAATACAACGTTATATGATTTGTACCTTTGGTTGATTCGCTTAAATTTCGCATGCAGGTGCAACTGAAGTAGCTGAACATAAAGAGAAATATTAGACATCATCAGTTGGGCTGTCGAGTTTCGAGTCTCGGTGGGTAGAGTAGAGAGAGAGAGAGCGCGCCTATTTGCATGGCAACGTATAACAGTAGCAAGTGGGCAAAAAACCTAAATAATGTTCAATCATCACATTATTCGCTTTTCATTTCGTCTCGTTTTCAAACTTGAATATGCGATCCCCATCGAACCATCACATCACATCACGAACAAATGCCTGCTAGGGAACCTATATTTGTGCATGGATGAGATGCGCTCGCGTGCTCATTCTCTCGAACGCTTACATATGCAAGTGCACGCAAAGTCAAGAGAGGGAGGAAGAGAGATAGAAAGAACGAGAGCCACACAGCACAACGGCACACGGAAATTTTAGTTTAAAAATTCCACGCTACTCGTATGTGCGAAAGCTGGGTGATAGGATGAGGATTTGGGGAGATGTCTTGATACACACACAGTACTTTCGATGCACACGCATCACGCAAACTTAACGGATTGCCAAGTACATAGAATGAAGCCGGAGCCCCAAAAACCATATGCAATCGCGCGAGATAGAACGAGACCTCCAAAGCACATAATATGTACACAGCGCGTACAACGGAATGGAAAAGACGAGAGGGACAGAGAGGCAGAGACAAGACAGAAAACCTAATACCAAAATACATGCCACGAAATGTGAAATGCATTTTGCATTTTATTTGTGCATCTCATCGACAACACGAAACGAGAGCACATTTTCGAGATGGATATGGTTTCGTCAATGAAAGTTGTTATATGTATATTGAGGCGCTGGCGGGTAACTGATGTGCATGGCATGGCGACGATGCATCGCATAAAAATGATGAATTGTTTATCGTACATAAAATCGGGCTTTGATTTTTTTTTCTCGTGCACTCCATCCCTCTCCCACACTCCTTCACTTTATGCATATTGCACACCAATGGGCAGTTTAGAATGCATTTTTGTTTTACGACAGCATGGGAAAAGTAAGGAGCCGAAATCAATCAAATCTCAATCATTAAAGGTAAGTTTGATGAAGGTGTTCAGTGTTCACTCGTTCCATTTGCCTGTCCATGTCTATCCATTTATCCGCCCACCGTACGCTGCCCAACTAGATTTTGCCATCTCAGAATCTTTTTTTTTGGGGGGGGGGGGGGGGCAAATATCAACTAAATTTCGAGCAAATGGCTTCCATTCTTGTCTCAACAATTCGGTATACTTCATCGTTCGCCCAAAACGAGCACATATCGCAAAAATTCATCAAAATTTCATAAATATACTGAACAATCATCGAAAGTCACTTTGGTAAAGTGCATTTCGAACGCAACAGTAACAATGCGTCCTTTTGCTGGTGCAGCAGCATAGCAGAGAGAAGAAGAAAAAATGAGTTAAGTCTCTCGCCGTCGTTGCAACAGCATTGATTCGAAAGTCGATGATGTGTGGCAGGGAAAAAGTGAGCAAACAGCACAATGCTCGTTCACTCTTTGCAAATCGACGGGAATGCATATCGTATCAGTGAGATTGTAGCGGTGGACAGGCCAATAATAGCATAAGAATGCACTTTCATAAATCGAAACATATAGCGAGTATGCAGTCGTGCGCTTCAAAAAACATTGACAGCATCTCACAGATGACGGACATTGAAAACAGAAGTGGCTATAGCATCGACCAGCTGGAATATATCAATGTTATATGTAAATTAAACAATGTGCATTAGAGAAAAATTGATAGTTAATATTGTATTAGATGTTTGCGGAACGCTGGAGCTGCACTGCGTTTGATATGCACTCTTGCACACATACACATAAACACACACGCACATCCATATAATATTCTGTGGCATGGGACTCGGCAACTGAACTCTATCTCTATGTTTACAGCCAGTGAATGCAACATAACCGTATAGCATAATAAATACTCGTATTTTAGCATTTTCTTTGCTGTCATCCGACTGAAAATATGGGCATCGTTTAACGGGGTTTATGCTGACATAAATGTTGTAAACAAAATGCAAAAGCATCGAGACTATCTATTGATAAATTGAAATTCATCAAAAGATCCATTTTCCAATGAAATATAGAAATAGAAACGTCCAATTCATCTCCCGTTCAAGCACCAACCACAACACAACTGATTGGCCAACATTTTTCAGCTTTCGCTCTCTCTCTCTCTTTCTCTTTACACAGCTCTCATTCACACTCACTCACCAACTATATCTCCTTCTCGTTCACGCTCATTCGGTCGTTGGCCGGTTCTCTGCGTACGTTTCGATTTGAATCTAGTGGTGCAGTTGTAGTTTTCTTAATAAAGTTTTCATTGGTGACTGGCTGTTTAAAAATTCAGCATTGTTCGGGCATGCTTAAGGCTTGACTCGATACGATTTTCGACCGTGTTCACTGCAGTGAATATCTATACGAAATCCTGGTACATGTTTCACTCTAAATTATACAGACAATTAATGATATTTAATTATTCGTCAAAGTGGATTTTATTATGTGCCCGTATAGGACATTGTACAGGATCCAACAATGCTGCAGCGGCGATGGATGGTGGCAGTGTCTGGCCAATTGATGTGTCTCGATCTGAAAAATGAATGAAAGTACTAAGGCGAATGAAGTTCAACTGAAGAAGAGAAGAAAGGAAAAATATGCACACCACTCAAGTGCCACGCTACAAAGCACCTTCAACATATCACTGATTGATTAAATATCCAATATTATTGATGGCAACGAGTTTTCGAACAAAGTTTTGCCGAAGTTCCATCAGAATAGTTTAAATCGATCGAGCGGTTGGCATTCATCTACTCTTAACCTCTCTCTCTCTCTCTCACTGTCGTCCAAGCACACCATAGCATCTGTCATACTATTGCAGAATTCGTGTAACAATGATAGCGACAACAACGACAATGATGACGTTCCAACACAAGATGAATGCATCGATTGCATTCATACTTCATTGGATCGTCCGTTGCATCTCGGCACTGAGAGATATCAAGTCTAATTGTTTTCATCCCATAGATTAAAAGCTCACTTAATTTAAATAGAATTTCGATTGAGTTTATAAAATATAAGTCTACATGCGTCCGATTTGGCATCGTTCGTAAATAATGCTTGAGCTACTGCAATGGCTTGTGACCACTACCGCTCTCACTCTCTCTGCCCGAAGTTCACTCTCTTGTCTATCGGTTTGGATGGGATTATAAGTAAAATCAATACATGCATGCATCAATGTTAAATGATTTTGTCGATCGTCGCGTTGTTTGTGTGTTTATATACGTTGAGTGCACTTAAAACCTTATTATTTGCTTCCAGGCGTTTGGAATGTCTCATATACGCGAAGCAATATCGAGCATTGGCATGACCAAAGTTGATTGTGAATCGCACTGGAGAATCTCGACTTCAATCAAATAACGGGAGCAATTGATTGGACACCAGCTATAAATATTAACTAGACAGCAATTGTACTGTCCACCTAATGAACATTTCATTATTCGACGTGAAAAACATTTAATTTTCCAAATCTTGACTCGAGTTTGATATACAGGGGCTACATAATATATATGTATCACCCCAAGCAACATCAATTTTCACAAATTGTACTTTAGTTTATGCAAAACTTTTGTCTTTAATCGGATCAGGGAAAATACAATCTTTTCTTTCATCAATATAAGAAGATTCAAATTTCGAACTGGTCTGCGAACTATTCAATCGAATTGCGAAAGTTTTAATAAACCCATTCCATGTTGCCAGTTGAATTAAATAGTAAAGCATTTAGTGTAGACACGGACCACATGGAATGGTACCACATTTGGAACTGGCAATATTTCAGAACCGAAGCAATCGAATGTGTTAACTTATTATAAATTCAATCTGATTGAGGAAATGATGAAGAGGTAGGTAGTAGTACATCATGTGATGGCAGTACATGTGATGAACAAGGCCCAACAATTTTTGTTTTTTTCTTCAATTCAAATAATTCCACAATTTTGACATAGCACCATAGATGGATTCGGTGTATGTGGGAATTAATCGATTTCTTCGACAAAATCAATCTATTCATTGAAAAATTGGAGCGTAGAGTGTGACACGTAAACACATCGTTGAAGGGATCCATTGAGACTCTCTGGCCACACAAAGAAAATTGATGCAAATTAAAATGCACGATGGACACCATGGAACATAACAGCAAATGAATTAATCTAACAGACAAACCAGCTAACAAACACAATTTATTTCTCCTTCTTAGTTATGCAATTTCATTAGTGCAACTCGATGGCAGGCGCTTCAAACTCTGTGCATCTATGTGTATGTGTATGTGTGTCTGCAACTGTATTCGGGGAGTACATGTAAACAGCAAACAATTTTCTATGCTTTCTGGTTCTTTGTCGACAGCTAACACAGCATGTTTCGAAACGGTTTACGGTTTTTACACTTCTCCACCGAACACGTAGATAGATATGGATAGACCAGAAGAGTATAGTGATATTGACTGCAACTGCATTGAATTCAAAATTTGCATTCGATTCTGATGTATTCCTAAAACTATTCGTAATCATTGACAATTCACAAACTCGATTTTTGCTTTCTCACTCGCTCTCTTTCTCTCCTTTTTCATGTGTTTGTGCGAATGTGCTTTTTTCTCTTTCGGCAATGTAAATTTTCTTCTTTTTCTTGTGCACAATGTGGTATGCATCGCAATGCAAACCGGCCGATATAAGGCAGTCAAATTGAAATGACAAGAGCATCATCATTCAATAGCACATAAACACACATTTACGACGTAGCAAAATATCATTTTGATAAGAGTTTGGAATATTGCACCGGCAACGAGACAATTCCACATAAAATTACATTTCTTCGAATGGCGAATTTGTGATTTATGGCAATATTTTCTCCGTAGGGATTGATGGTGGGGCCAGTTTCGATATTGGATGAGTACAAAACCCATTAGTCGATGGAACATTTTCAAGTGCACTTTTTGAATGATTGGTAATTTTCTTGAAGTGATTTAGTGAGTCAGGTATTTATTGGAGCACAACAAATTGGAATGAAATGCTGATTTTAATATGGAATTGCCGATTGGCATTGGGTGAATGAATACATTTTACCGATATTTTGTGAGGCTGTGAGCTCATGTATCCTGAACCTTGTGCACCATGCATTTTAATGCATGCGTCCCTTCAGACAATTCATACATAATTTGATTGCATCGTAATTATATATATATATATATATGTATGTGTATGTGTGTATGTGTAATTGTGTATCCATCACACCAAAACTGGCTCAAAGAACATAACATAATCGAACTGAACCGAATTGAACCGAACCGAACCCAGAGTAGATTAGAACAGCGAGAATGGGCCAACTGACAGATGGATCAGGTATTTACGATACCTGCACTAATGATACTGAATTTTAATGTTTCGGTTTACATTTTACGGTTCACATGCACATTTCACACAAAACTTTTCAATATGTGTGTTTGTTACGTATTTATTCTGAATTCACCAAATTTACGGCGAACCGTTGCACATGCAACTCGGCAAACGGCAAACGGCAAACGGCAAACGGCAATTGGCAAACACTCGAACACGAACGGCACCGTAAGCCGTAAACTGTACGCTGTACACTGTTTCTGGTTGCAGGGTATGGTCCGCATGGACGGAAATTGTGCAATCTTAAAAATCGGAGCCGTTGCGGATGTTTGTGAGCGAATAAAATATGTATTAGAAAACTTCGATGATTGAATTATAAAATATATATGCAAATGGAGCCATTGCATTCTGGAGCGGTAAATCGGATCGGTTGTGGGTGAGCGACGAGAGGATGAATGCAAAAATCGAAAATCAAATATGGTGATTCAGTAAACATAGGCTCAAAGTTTTGGCATCCAGTAATATATTATCAAATAATGTTGTTATTTTTGCGTAAGTATGAATGTTGCTCGAAGCTGAGCTCTTTGGTCACTTTCTACTACGCTTAAAACATGGCGAAAAGTAATGACTGCATGAATGTGTGTGTGTGTGTTTGTTTTCGCATATCCTCAGTGTGCTTCGGTGCCGTTGCGAGTTTTTCTTTTCTGGTATTCGGCATTTTCGTAAAACCATATAGGCGAAACCAGTTTACTGTGCGTTACGTGCATCATCTCGTCAGTTCGCATCCCGAGCAAACACCACAAAATGCATATAGCAAAACCACAATTTATTTATCTTCAAATGCAGGTTTTGTCTCTAGTTGCGATGCACGGTGGCAATTGGTATTCCGTGATTCGATGATGTTCGATATGCGAAACACACATACATAATGGCAAAAACAACGGCAACAGCTTCAGCAGCAGCATCAACATCCCAGATAGAGAAAAAAAATGCAGCCGTCGTGCACAGTCTTCGACAATTAAAAGTTGCATGTATTTTCCACATTTATACCGTGTTACCGATTTAATAATGGGGATTTTCGGAGGAAAAGAGAGAAAACCCTACGAAACTGAACATTTTTTGGTTAACATTTCGGATTGGCATTGAATGCAAAGTGAATTGTTTAATTCGGCAACGGTTGCAAGCGAATCGTATTCATTTCAATTGTGTATGTGTCTCTTTCTCTTTCTCTCCCTCTCGCTCTCACTCTGAGTATCTCTTATACACTCATCCCATGGCCATGGTGCAATCTCTCAAACAAATACGTACCGTACATATATAAATTTTATTATGCGAATTTGCACACCGAAATCCGATGCACAACAACATGCATTTCTATATATGTATCCATATATAAATGTGGTGGATTCGAACCGAAAATGACGATCCGTAGGCACAAATCGAATAATTTTGGTTCTTCGATCCGTTCGTATTTAATGTTTCGAGAGTGAAATCTAAAACCGAAATTTATAAATATTATAAATTATCTGTAGAGATGTTAAATATTGGGTGGCTTCGTTGACGAAAGTTATGTATGCTGGGTAAATTACTTCAACTGCTGCTGATGCTGATGCTGATGCTGATGCTGATGCTGCTGTTATACAACTGAAGTGACGGGAGTTTGAGTAGAATCGAGACGAAATGCATGTGATGGCACTCAGATACAAATAGGCACAATCAACGGCATACGCACAATGTGAGAAGAATTGATCAAAACTCATGCACGTATCCATTCCTTTTACCTTTTTGCATGTGGAAAACGATGTGCGATGATGATTTGCCGCACCAACAACGAAAATATTCGATGATTATGCGCGTATTATTGGTTATTGTCTCGAATGTATTCATTCTCGGGCGAGAAAACTTTTCGTTAGAATTCGTTGAATTCCACGAAATATCTCTGCATATCTCATTATGTTGGGCATACGAGAGACTCCAAAACGTAAATCGACACATGCACGAAAACCGAAATAGCAAGTGAACAAAATAAAACACAAAACTAATCAGCAACACAAACAGTGGTCGGGCTGCTGAATCGGAGAAAAAACAAGATTATTTTGATAGCAACCGACGACGGCGACAATGATGATGATGACAACTACGGCTACGACTACGACGACGATAATGCAATTTCATGAACTCCGTCAATAATTGAATTAAAACAATGAGTTTTGCAATAAATTTTCGGGCTTAATGCATTCAAATAATCAAATATCCGGTCTCGTTGTTTATTCGGAAATATTTGCGCATTCCTTTATATTCTCTGGACTGTCTGTTTTGATGCCAAATCGAAAATGCACACCTCACAGTTCGTGTCTCGCTCTCTCGCTCTTTCGCAAACTAGTCACCTCGTTCTGAATGGCATTTAATTTGATTCAAGAAGCGCCTGATTGAAAAGCTTCAGTACATGCGATAACGACCTCAATTATGGCATTCGTTCGAAAAATTGACGATACACGACAAACATACACGTTCTTCGACATTTTTTCGGTATCAGAATTCCACAACACTTTGTTTTATCTACTTGTTGTGAAGCAACGTCGATTGCTCCTTTCCGGTGGCATGTTTCGAACGACATTCAATTCATTCCGAAATGTCGCTCGCATTCTCGGGCTTTAATTTAGACGATTGCCATGTATTTAATAGCGCATTAATAAGTGTTCTCAATCGATTTTGAAGAAGGGAAAAAAAAACATAAGTTCCTTCGAATTTTATTGACAGTTTGTTTGTTTGAATCTAGGTATTTTTCCACTGTTGTGTGTTTTTCCAATTTTTGTCTAATTTGCTCATTTTTACGATTAAATAACATAAACATACAGCAGCAATCTATTTTGAAATATCGATCCGGATGTTGATACTCGCTTCTGCTAAATTCGAATCACTTTTATTACATGTTGTTAGAATTTCAAATTGTTTCAAATTGTTTTTTTTTCTCTTCTCACAACAAAAAAATTCATTGTTCCATTCAGAATATTTTTTGTATTTGTACTACATTCTAAATTATAAACACTGAAAACATTGTTACATAATAATGTCGGTACGATACTGAAATAGTTTCCATCGTTTCCATAAAAAAAGAAACTTGTCGACCATTCAAATTGTCATGCATTTGATAAACGAACTCGTAATTTTTACAAGTTTCTTTTTTTCCCTTGTGTTATTTATAAAATCATCCAATTTTTCGGCATTTATTCATTTTCTATGGACATTTCAATTTGCTTTGATTTGATGATCTATATTGTTTTTTTTTCGGTTCTAAATCTTTGAAAAAATATAACGGAGCAAAAGCATTTATATTGATATGGATGCTAATGGCTTTACATCGTGTCAACAATAAGCAATCATGAGAATTTTCGAGAGAAACAATGTGAAAGAAAAACACTGAGCCTACACTTGTGAAACTACCATGAACAACAGTCACAATGAATCGAGAAAAAAAACATTAGCTTATTATGAATATAAAGAAGAAGAAAAAAGTGTGAAAAAATAGCATGAAAACATCGGAAATACTTGTATTGTCAACATTGATATGCCGGTGCAAACAAATGTCAACATATGGTCGTAATTATGTAAATAAATATCAATTATTTTGCGTCATTAAATTATCATCATCATATTGAATCGATACAATTTCGTATTGTTTCGCCGGTAGCATACACGTGTATTTTTTTTTCCGTACACACAAAAGTAAATTGTCAAAAGTAGTTGAACGTCATCGCAAGTCGGGATAAAATATACGTTTGAATGGTGTTACATATACAAGTGCGATGAAATTTATCCCAAAAGTGGATGTTAGCACCTATAAATGTATGGTTTATCCCGACTTGCGATAAAGTTTAACTACTTGCTTTTGTGTGTGCCTATTTATCCGATTCAATTCAAATGTCAATAATATCCAGCGATTTGTGCCAACATTGAAAGTGAGAACGGCCATTTAATCGCCACCCATCGCAAATGAATGTACATTGCCTATGCGGCATACTTGAATCGAATGCACAGACGAGTATTGTGAAATTGTACATTTGTGGTCATACCGAATCTATAGTGGTTATTCTTTGTTGAACAATTACTATTGAAACTATTTCAAGAACTCTGAAAAGCTCAAGATAGCTATTTTGATACTAGTGTTGTTCTACTAGTAGAATCTTCATTTGAACCTATAACAAGTTACAAGTCAATGTAAGTTACTTAATTTGGGACAAAGTGATTTTCTTAGTACAAAAACATAAATTCAATCAACTAAAGTCAACTGTCAGTCGTTTTTTTTTCTAACACGAATACTATTACCATTGTTCACTTTATACGGTGACTGGACCAAAGAATATTTTCAGTGTTGATAATTTCAAATGAAATAAATAATCTTTGTGGACTGGAACAAATGCAAGAAAAAAGAAAACATATACTCGATACTTGAATCGTTTGCTATATTTTTAGAAGTTCTATCCGAATCGTAACACTTCTGTTAATAATAATTCAAAATATATTGGGGCCAATTGCGTTGAATCAATTCGATTAAATCCATTGATAGGTACAATACATACAACCTTATAAATACCTTATTCACGTCACAGCCACTTCCAATTAAATCATTTATGTTCATGGTAATGTTTCTGGCTTATATACTTGATTGAATGTCGATAATTATTTCGATAATAATTCCGAAAAACGACACACACACACAATGTTTATTACACCATATGGATGAGAGGGTAACATTTTAAAGTATATATTGATTTATTTTAATTGAAATATTAATCCTACTAAGGTAAGTGCTTTTGATAATTTTAGATTTCGATAGCGTTAATTTGTTATTGATAACCAATTATCAGTCAAGGAAAAAGGTTTAAAGTCAATTGAATGTGAACCTAGTACTATCTTCTACCTTAAACACTGGGCCATTCAATTGTTCAAAAATGACAAAAATGACAAAAAAGTGGAAGAAACTCAATGAATAAATATTGTAAAAACAATTTCAGTTCTTGAACGGGGAATAAAAATCGATAAGTTTTTTTTCCGATTCTTAGAAAAGATTTGACATTATTTGCGATAAATTGAATAAACACATACATACATCTATCAATTATGGTAGCTTATGTATTTTTTGGTATTTCTTACGAGCTGGAATTAAAAAGGTCCAAAGAATTCATGGAACTAAATTTTAATTTGGGCTACTTTGGATCTCATCAACAGAAATGGGCATTGCATATATTCTAACTTACGGGAGGGAACACGGTTCGAAATCTACGAACACATCTATACGATTTTCAGTAGAGTGGAGCGGGCTATACGATTTTACGTATAGTCTGACGTTTAGAAGCGGTTTTTGCGGAGAAATATACATTCTGTAGCGTTGAAAGATGCGTAGTTAACTAAACAAGCGCGGAATATATGTTTCTCCGCAAAAACCGCTTCTAAACATCAGACTATACGTAAAATCGTATAGCCCGCTCCACTCTACTGAAAATCGTATAGATGTGTGCGTACATACCTCGAGCATGCTTTTGTATCTTTGCCAAAAATAGTTCTGTACTAAGCTGAAAAAACTTAGCCAACAATTTAAAATACATTGCGCCCCGCAAGCCATCTAGATGGCGCCACAAGAAAATTTGGTTCTTATACGAGGTGTATGCTCAAGATATGTGTGCGTAGATTTCGAACCGTGAAGGTTTAAATCACTTGAAAGTAGTTCGATCATTAATCGACGTTTTTGGAGTCATTTTTGTGGCGTCTCCACTCACATTTAATTTCCATTGTAGAAGCTTGCTTGTCAAAGTTCAAACATCATTGCAAACATATGGAAGTGGAGGAAATGAAGCCAAGCTGCATGAGGTTATTTGACATTTCCATTACACTTGAATTATTTTCAATAATTGCCGATTTGTCTTTTTTTGTTTTTCCCCTTGATAGCCCCCAATGTCAAGCTCTTTTCGAATCGTATTGCAAATTTCTCTGCACGAGCATTTAATGTGCAATAAACAAACATCAAAAGAGCCGCCAATTTTAAAAGTGTTTTTTAACGACATTGACCATTAATAAATAAGGTATAGATGCACTGATTAGATCAATTTTCAGGACGATATCTCTAGACATGTGAATCGCTGCGCTTCTTTTCCTTTCAAAAGATAAACGTCAGCTTTAAATATAAGTCCACAATGATGTGCTTGTTTTCGCCAAAAGTCTTTCTAAGAAGCAAGAAGTGTTTTCATTCAAAATGTTTTCAAAATCGAATAAAATCATTGTGTTTGCAAAGAAATTAATTCTTATAAGTAACCCCTATAAGTCGTTTTCAATTGGCTGCGCTGCTAAAAATAAGGAACAGATTAGCGACAGGTAGAATAAATATATCATCTGTGTCAAGTGTGCATATAACACCATTTTTTTTTTGTAGGAAAGATTTGAATATTTTTAAAACTTTCACAGCAAAATTAAGACCAGATTTAGAAGAAGAATATCGGAAGTTTAACGCAGTGTTTCCAGGTTTGATTTCTATTTGAATTTTCAGTCTTTCTCCTATTCAAACCAATTTTGTAGATGTAAAACGCGAAATATTCACATTCATTGAGAAACGTACAAACAAAAAGACCGCTGAATATTTTGATCGGGTGAGTGAATTCGATTGTAGTTTCAGTTTATATGTCTGTAGAATCACATTTATACATAATTTGAAGGCTCTTCAATATAATGTGCCAAACGGCAAGCAATTTCGTCCTATGCAAGTGATCTTGGGCTACAAAGATTTGATGGACAAAAGCGAGCAGACACCCGAAAAAATGTATAAACTTTATATGATTTGTTGGGCACTTGAGCTGGTAAGAAATTCTTACAAAGAATATGCAGAAAATGATCATTTGAAATACAAAAATGTCACTTCGACGCACAAATTGGCACAAATTCGTGGAATGGATTCAAGTGTTGCTTGATAGTTTCATAATGCCATGTGTATGTATTCTATGTGGTTCCGATTAATTTCTTTCTTAGGTCAATACAGTAATTGTCATCCACGATGACATAATAGACGGTGGTGTTGGTTTGTATAATTGCATTTTCGAGTTTTTTTCTTTTCATTCTTGATATCAGCAAGCAATCGGGTTTCTTGTTCACTTTATTATTTTAGTACGTCGGGGTCGTCGATGTTGGCATACATTGGAAGACATTGGAAATTTTGCTGTGAGTGATTATATTCTGATCATTCATAGTGGTTACTTCATTCTTAAGAACCACTGCAGTGATCTTGCCTGTTATTCGGAGTTATTTGAGTACATTGTCGAAGGAGTATTTTCCACGCATATGGGCCAAGCAATGGATTTTATCGGTTTGGGCAAAGTAAGCGATTATTCCCTGGAGATTGTGTATCCCGCACAAGTGGTGATAACCTCAAATTTTCTATTCTATACACCAATGTCGATGTTGATGTCACTCACCGGGTAACTGCATCAGCAGAGAATTGACCAGACAAAAGAATAACTATCATCAATTTGATATCTAATATGATACGATTCTGTTTCAGCTATGATAACCGCGAATCAATTAAACACATTTGTGATGAAATGGGACACTATCACCAATGCCAAAATGATGTGTTGGATATTTTCGATATTGATGGTGTCCTTCAGAAAACGACGCATGATATTGAGATCGGAAAGTGTTCCTGGTTAGCCGTCACATGCATGCGACGTGCTAATGATGAACAAAAGCAAATTATGATTGAAAACTATGGAAAAAACGGTTCGAATCATACATTCATTTTCAACGCATAGAAAAATGGTCTCATTTACTTCATTTTTTCTCATTGATATTGTATTTTAGATTCTGAATGTATCAATCGTGTCAAACAGCTTTTTATTGATATGAACATGCTTGAATTGTACAGAGAATTTGCATATGGGAAATATGATTCAATCAGAGCACTAATTGCGGCGGCAGAATGTCAAGATCCAATAAAAAATGTGCTATACAAAACGGTGGATTTGCTATTTCACCGCTCACAACTTTTCAAGTGAAACTAAATGAAACATTCACATTATTGCCAACATTTTTCATGTATTTGCACATAGCAATATAAATAAATAATATGATACTGTAGAACACGTGTTTATTCTGATTGAGGCGGTTTATGTCAATGTTATTAATGCATAAATGTAACAATACTTGACAAATAAAATGTGTAACATGATGGTTTTGACATTGAAAAGCAATTAAAAATGTTCTGCAACTGTTGTGTCATTATGCGGATTAAAGCCATTATTTTCGGAATGTTTTTTTAATAAATTTAATCATTTATTTGTACATACACTGTGTTTATTACGTGCCGGTTTGACAATTGGTTGGCAACACTGTGACTGATTCAATATATTTATGCTCATCAATACTGTGAGAAACAATACATGCGCTTGTGTGTGTATTGGTTGACATGAAACGTCGTTCTGTTTCTTCGGCGCATTGAAAGAATATATACACAAACACCGCAGTGACGATGTTGTTATTGAGATGAATAATTTCAAAACCATGTTTATGACAAACAAGCAAAGGCTAATGCGAATTGAATCATGACATTTGTAATAAAATTTAAAAGGCTATCATGTGCCATCATATGCCGCTTGAATCGCTAACATCGCCACAAACAAAATCGTCTAACTTTTTTTCAATACAAAATGATCCGTGAACATCTTCTAATGAAAAAAAGTTAGAATAAAATTGTAAATTCCATTTCTGAACACACTGTTTATTAAAAAAAAAATATTTGCATCAGTAAACTTAGAAAAACACACACACACACACACAGACACACAGACACGTTTCAAACACAGACACGTTTCAAACACAGACAATGAGTCTATCGCGCACTTGTTTTCATTTCATTGTTCTTACTGTATGCGTGTGTAACTCTCCGCTCGGCCTGTGTGTTCTAACTGTGTGTGTATGTAGCACGTACTATGGGTGTGTTGCGCACTGGCTTTGCCGAACAAGCAATAAGCAAACGGTTTGCGGTACGTAAAGTGAGGCGAACGTCTGTATGTATTGATTTGTATTTGATGCACACAGTTCAATCACAATCCTGAATATTTTGTGCTCGTTATGAACATTGTTTGGTTGGTAGAACTGTGCTTGCTTTTCAGCATTATTTACAAGTCTCATTCCGGCAATGAACAAACCTAGTGTATGTACAAACCAATTGAATTCCTATATTTTTGAAACAAATGTCAGTACAAGCGGTTACACTACCACACATTCCAGATGAGCATTTTTATTTCAGAATGATTGAAATTTTTCCTTTTTCTATACCTCCACTGTTTCTGAGCAATAATTTGCGAAGTGCCATCAAGAAAATACAGTGTGTAAAATCAAATGGTTGTATCCCTAGTAGGGATTCCCTACACACAATTTCGTATAATTTAGAAATTGATGTGATGTGCAAAAATGGGCCGAATTAATACAACATACCGAAGAGCAGAAATCGGAAAGTGCGTTAATCAAAATTAATAATAATGTTGAACCAAGTTTTGTTTTGCCCTTGTGCTGAACATTCTTCCGAATTTCATAATTGTTATTGAATTGGTGTGTGTGTGTGTGTGTGTGTGTTATATATATATTTTTTCCATATCAATAATGTTAATGAACAACAATAATTTTTATCACGAATGACATTTTAACTGAACACGCAAAAACACTTATTATTTGTCAACACAAAATACAAAATCAAAATTTCGTTTGAAATCGCCTTATTGTTTTTGCTATTGTAGCACAAAAGATACACAATTGTACTTACTTAAAGTAAATGCGCATTTCGAAACGCTCAATGGACGTTCATCATCAGCACTGACACGACTCTCGATTTTTTTTTGCGTTGTGTTGGTGTGTTGTCGTTTTTTCATATCACAAATCACCGGCAAAAACCGAGAGTCGTGTCAGTGCTGATGATGAACGTCCGTTGAGCGTTTCGAAATGCGCATTCACTTTAAGTAAGTACAATTGTGTATCTTTTGTGCTACAATAGCAAAAACAATAAGGTGAATTCAAACGAAATTTCGATTTTGTGTTTACAAATAATTTTAATGAAATAACATTGAAAAGTTGATTTCAGCGTCCATCGGACCAACTACAATGTATTTGGTTGCGGAACGTTAGCAAAGGAGCGATGAATAAAAATGGGGTCATAACCAAACAAGAGCATGAGTTCAGGTGAACAAGAAGCGTTCTTTTTTTTCATATCCATATTTAGCAGAAAATTACAAGTTTGCACACGTTTGTATTGGTGTAAATTATTTAGTTGGAATAAAACGAAAAACAAAATTAATGTTATTCTCTCATGCGAAGTTTATTTTTCTATATTCAATGCTAATGATGTGCACGCTGACTTTTTATACTCTACGGATTGAATGTGTATGTGTTTCTGCGCGCGTAGTAATACTTTGCAAATATTATACCTTAATTATAATTATATATTATTTTCTCGGTCGTCGAGAAATGCGGTATCATTGCTTTTTCGCCTGATATGAAGGACTCTTGATGAATATTTTAAATTGTCCGTCGCTTTATTGATGCAACCACATCGCTCACAGCTTGTTAACTCCCTTGCTGGTGTCAGACTAATAATAAAATCCATGTGATGTGATCTTGTGAACTGAAGCTGTCGGTAAGCATTGCAGATATTGATTGATATAATAGAAATGAAATATCTATCGATTCAGGTTTCCTTGACTTTGAACCAAATCGGGATGTGTTCATTTGAATGGAATGTGTCTCATAATCCATTGCAAATTTCAACCCGTTCGTTCGGCGATTGGAAGCAAGGTGTTACATTCTTAGGTTTGTGATTCATTGTCAAATGTATAAGAAAATGTTGATTGATTAAAAATCGATAAATACCGATAGATCAACCATATATCGTATGGTGTAATGTATGAGAAGCGAAATGGTTGACCTTGAACCCGGATCCGAAGGCATTGGTTTAAATTTCATTTGCTTGTGCCTAATATTGGGTTAGCACAAACCATTTGTTCATCGACACCATACAATTTTGGGCGGTGATAATAGAGTACAACATGTCACACTAGGTCACCTCTATTGTTTCACTCACGTTTTATATGGTGTTACGCGTGTTGAAACCATTATTTACACAGTTTATTGACGAAAATACTTAAGATAGAGAGAGCGTCTGATATAGAGACGAGTTAAACTTCCCCTAAGATAACAACCAAATTTATGTGCACTGTATATCGACCATTGCAAATTGTTTACACATCATAACGAAAATGTGTTCCGCATGTTCTTGAATGCAAACATGCACATAAACACAGACACAGACGCACATAAGCCATTCAACATCGATTGCCGACTGAGACTAAAGTGAATGTGTAAGCAAAACGAAGAAGGCCAATGCAAAACGGCACACCACAAATGGTATACGACATAAGAAGCATTCACATATACCACCATTGCATCCATTCAGAAATGTCGTACATTGTCTAGAGTAAGAGAGAATTGAGTTGAATCGTGTCGAGTCAAGGCAAAAGCCAAGCGTAACTGTAAACACTTTGGAATATGTGCTATAAGAAAAGCGAGTGCTTGGTGTACATAAAATTCGTCTGGCACAACGTCTAGCCATGGGTAACATACACCAACTTTGTTTTCAACAAAAAGTGGATGTTTTGTCGACGTCGCCACGATGCTATTTCGAAACAACAACACCAGCCAACACCAATAATAACAATAGCTGCTTTACCAAAGAACGGAGACAGCACAGAGATATTTTCTCTCACGGTGTTGAGATGGTTTCGTACGCTTAACGTCTTTATATAAAGTTCGGATTTCACTTGCATATTATGTATTCACATCAGTATCAACCGAATGTATACAATGCGAAATTTATCCATTGTCGTTTATCGTATTGCACTTACTTCAGCTGCTTGTACTTGTGTGTGTACTGGTGCTGGTGCTGGTGCTGATGACGAAGCTGTGAATCGATATTTCTGCCCTTTTCGGCAATATATACGTTGATTTAGCCACTGAAATGTTTTGTATGCCACACGTTATGTGTGTATATTTGCTCCAAGACGTTCTTGATCTTGGCTTGCATGCAAACGTAGTTTTCGATTGACGCCAAAAACTCGCTCGCTCAGATTGCATTCGCCCGACTGCTGGCTGCTGCTACTACTACTACGTTACATCTCTATGAAGTAGTACATAAAATTCTTACTTTCACTTTCAACCAAACAAAATTCTCGACGCTCCATTTTTTGTTCGCTTTCTGACACTTCAGCATTACTCTAGTCTGTTTGTCTGATTTATTACAGTGGTTGCTTTGCATTCTGAACATTCCATGTTGCTTGAAGATCAACATACGTCATCTATTTACTGGAGCATTACGGTTGACCTATTCGCAATGCAATTTCTTGTATGCGAATACCAACTCGAGCCGAGAGCATGAAATATGAAATGAGAAGAAGAAATTGCATCGAACATATCCAAATTGATGTTCCGAGCATAAACGGGAGATAGAGAGAGAGCAAACACTTTAACGTAGATATTCATTTGAGAAATTCCAATCTGAAGAAAGCAAGAGCGTTTGCCGACTTTTTTTTCTCTCTCTCCTTATTTTTATCTGTTGTTCGATCACAGTATAAAGCAAGAAAAAATGGAAAATACCGTGGTGCCCCTGGCACATTTTATTCCTTTAAAAAGCATCTGTATTTTAAATGGGCAACAAATAGCAAAAAAAAAGAATTTACCGTTATCTTTGTTCAACTTTCTTTCTTTTTATCGATTAGAACAACAACAGAAAAAAGAACGATGCGAAATTATAGACATGGGATCTTATGCGCGGTCATTCTAAACATAATCATATCTAATTTTTTTTATCGTTAATTTGAAGCAATGCACATAAAAAAATGTAAGTGGCAAGAGGAATTTCACGAATATCGACAAAATGAAGAGCACACAACATGGATACACAAACCAACCAGATGACGTAAAGATGACGGAACGGTTTCTATAGAGAGGGAAAAAAAGGAGCAATTCATTTTATTATTGGAGTCTTTTGCCAGAAAACGGTTAACCGCAAATTAGCCCAATCAACACATAAATGGAAATGCCGCTGTCGTCACCTCAACATTACACCGAGTAACACTTTCCGCGTACGAAAGATACGAGACAGCTTCCACCGAGAAAAAAAAACACACACACACCTATGAATTGGAATGCTGGCAAATAGAAAATTGCCACTTTATTATTATAGGCAATATCAAAAAGGAGAAAGAGAGAGTGAATGAAGCAAGCCCGATGTTACTTTTCAACGGCGTTCGCATTCGAAGAGGAGTATGAAGATCAGCTTCCAAACTGCCACACCGCACCACACCACACCACATATTATTATTATTATTTCTTTTGTATTCCATTCGGTGAGTTCGGTTCAACGTAGCGAAAACACGAGTGGCGTGTACGAACGAAGGACCGGAGAAAACAGACGAACCGACAAACAAACAGAGCAAAAATTGACTCAAACCCAACGAGCCGAGATTTGGTGAGTGCGGTGGAAAAGTTAATAGTCAATGCCAAATGCCTTTGAAGATGTTAAATTGTTGGATACATCGTTTCAGAAATGAATGTCTCACACAGAAAAAAAAGGAGATCCATTCATACCGGCCACTGCCGTCGTCGTCGTCGTCGCCAACACCACATCCACAACCGAAGTGAAAGTGGGAAATAGATATAGAAAATGTTTTCCGTTCAAAGTTAAAGTGGCTCATGAAAGTCGGCTTTTGTACGTGTGCAATAACATCACAACGATTTGCTATTTGGGACATTTGAATAATACCCGATTGATAGCTAATTAATTCGAAGTTGATTTCACACTCTGTCTGTTTCTTCTGTTTGTGAAAATTCAGGCGATACGCCACATTTTCACCAAGTAAATCAATAGTAGATGCAGTCGAGTGTGTTAAATTTATAAAATGCCTTGGGATATATACTATGTGACAAAATTTGCCATGTCTTGGCTTTTGTATGCATTTTAGCTTTCGTAGTACATGCGTCGGCAAATATGCATGAAGCAAACGTTTTTGTTTTGCTACCAAAAAAAAAAACAGCGAAAGTGGCGCGCATATTATCACTGCTGCAATGATGTTGACTATTGTGCATAGACGGCATACCGCACGACAAGTAAACAAACCGAAGCCAAGGGATTTTTAACCCGGGCGGTATGAGTTGATAATATGGTATGTACCATGTATAGAAATGTTGCGTGCGTACAACTTAAATGCGATGTGCTGCAAGACGAGAAAACCCTTTGCCAATAGGATAAAAAGATAACATTTCACACATTCGCAACGGCATAAGTCAATGGGAATTCATGTCCCCTCCCCGTTTCGCATCTCGCATTCCACTGCAATATTATATTGCGAGGATGAAGTCAGTCATTTATCCCAAGAACCGTATGAGTTTTGCACCCACACATACCACACACACATACACACACTCTTTGTTGATCGTCGTGAATGTCGCCGTTTGTGCTACGTCATCATCAGATTACTTCACAAATGCGAACGATTTTAGAGAAAGTGTGGGAGCATGAGAGTTCGGGTCAAGTGGATTTCATGGTATAATGCTTCGTAGATTTTCAAAAAAAAAGGTTTATTTTATTCTCAGATTTTCCACTCTTTTTCTCGTTCATTCTCTTTGGTTCGCTCTGTTTCATTGTCGGTGGTCGTGCTGTTACAGATACGGAGAATGCTTTTGCCGGGGATGATACTGTTTTCGTGAAGCATTGCTTAGTGTATGCAATTTAAATCTATATATATATGAAGTATTTTATTTTGGGTGTTTGCCTTTATTTTCTTTGGTTTTGTTGGGTTTTTTGTCGGGTTTACCACGGGATTATTTTCAAGTCAACAAGTGTAAATTGGTGGCTTTGCTCATCGTTTTGTGTTGTCGACGTCGTTGTTGTTGTTGTTGTTGTTGTTGCTGCTGCTGCTGCTGCTTTTTGGTTACACTTCTTTTTGTTTGCCGCACTTAAGCCATCATACCATCGAATTTATATATGTTTATTTGGGATAATTGGGCCAGTTAGCAGCCGCATTCCCTTAATTTACTCATCTTATTCATACCTTTCATCTTGAACACATGCATACAAAACCGGAGCGCATCCCTTTTTCAATTGTTATTCCTGACTGTTAAAAGTCAACCATATCTCATCGTATTTATTTTATCGTCCCTTTATCCATCCTACAATTGAGTTCGTGTTTCTTTTTTTTCTGTTGGTTACTTGCATGCTTGCTTGCGTGCATACGTACCATCGGAATACGAATGAAGGCCGGAAAGTGTGAAGTTGTGTAACCTTTTAATTGTCTCCACACTTGTTGTCGACAACACCACATGAAATCCCACCACCAACTTTCAAATAAGTGAATTTATTTCTCTCTTCGGTTCCTTTTTCATTCGAAAAGTCGAATTAAATATATAAATAAATAGGGAGTAGTTTGGGCATGCAACGATTGAATGAGTAGCTGCTAACAAATGGAAAAAGACGAACGTTTATTTAAATTTTTTCTAGTAAGGTCAGAGTGAGTGTTGTGAGCAAGTAGCACGAGCTGGTGTTACCAGTGGTAAAATATATAGCCAAGCATTTCATTACCTTTTTTTTGGTTCAGTAACAATCACAGTCACTAATTAATTCGCTTAATTTGCCAAAAATAAGTTATTATCTTTCCACTTCACACTCGACCTATACACAGTCACTGTGTCACAGTGGCTGTGCAGAAATGGATTTTCAATGGAGCAAAGAGATTAACTGTCACATGCACAACATCATGGCAACACAATATGACCCAATTAAAGATAGCTTAATTAATACTATTGAAAACGCAACGAAAATAAGGTCAAACGGCGTGGTAAAAGCGTTATAATTTCAGGCAAAATCATTTTTTCTTTCTTATTTCAGAAGACGAAAGACAGACAGACAGAGAGAGAACGAAAGGAAAAAACGGATGATGTCTCTTCGCAAAGACGGTCTTCGGGTGAGTATTAAACATTATTTCAAATTTCATTCAAGAGAATTCAGAAAATACTGAGCACAATTTAATCATCGCCCGTGATCTCGCCATATTTAATTGAAACTTCTGCTGCAGAAAAATGAAAATAATTGAAAGAAAGAGCAGATAATTCAAGGGAAAATAAGCGATGAAATCCAATATGTATATACAAATGTATATCTGTATACGTCTATATATTTCGATATGCGTGCATTTATATAGTGTTTCTCAATCAACTCAACGAACATCAGAAAGATGGTGAGCGAGCAAATTTTCTTTACATTTGAGATAATTGAATCTGAATATTGCTCATGATGCCAGATAGATAACCAGATGTGGAAATATCGATGGCAGTGATGCGAGGCGTAAAATAATTCCATTCCATGAAAAACAGAACGTGTTTGCTTTATCTTCGCGTGTTGAATGAACGAGGCCAGAAATGGTTCATGGGTTCATTGTAATTGCATTGGAAAATGTTCCGTTGTTTATATTATCGAACTAAACATAATTTGTGCACCCCGAACACCCCCCCTCCCATCTGGTCCTTCCGTTTTTCGAGTTGGCAAGCATTTTAAAAACTGAATTTTTCCACAAATGTGCTGCTTTCGGTTTTGACATAGTCATCTTGACTGAAACCTGGCTCAAACATAGCCACCGTAATGCCGAATTCTTTAATAGCACTTACGACGTCTACCGCAAAGACAGATCATTTAGACGAGGTGGAGGTGTTCTCATTGCTCTCAACAATGAAATCTTCTCTACTGAAGAAATTAAATTCGACAACGTGGACATTGAGCACGTATGCATTAAAGCGAGCTTGCCAACACACAACATTCTTATTTATAATGCATACATTCCACCGAACTCACCCAACGAAATCTACGCTTTGCATCGTTCAGCCATTGAATCACTCACGACAAATGCCGATGACGTTGTGATAGTTGTTGGTGACTTTAATCTGACAAACGTTGAGTGGATAAATGACGATGAGGATAGCAATGTGCTTGTTCCCTCTAATTTCCACTCCCAATGTGCTGCTGATTTCATTACCGGCCTGATGGGCCTGGGCCTCCAGCAAATCAATTCAATAAGAAATCGGAACTTCAAACTGTTGGACCTATTTTTCACAAACGACCATGCCAACACATCAATTTCCGATGCCACTAAACTGTCACTGACGGATAAAATCGACCATTACCACCCTCCTCTGCTGATTGAATTTGAATGGCATCCGAATAACAGTGGTTCCGAAAACCAGAATAATACGCATTTCAACTTCAAACGGGCTGATTTTCAGCGCATGAACGAATATTTTGCTGCCGTCAATTTCGATGACTTATTCGCAAACAAATCACTTGCGGAGAAGGTGTCATCCCTTCATGACGTGCTAGCGGAAGCTATTCAGTGTACGGTTCCAACGTATGTCCGCAAGAACAACCAAAAATGCCCATGGAAAAACAAAGAACTTCGACACCTCAAGAACTTAAGGAAAAAAGCCTGGGATTACTGGAAGCTGACCAATGATAAGGAGCCATTTGAAAAATTGCACGAGGAATTCAGTGCAAAAAACACTGAACTATACAATCAGTACGTCGACAAAATGAAATCAAACTTGAAAAGTGATCCTTCTTCGTTTTGGCAATATGTTAACTCTAAGAAGAGCACTGATAACATTCCAAAAAACATGCGATTCTGTGACACCAAGACATCCAGCGAATCAGAGCAAGCAAATTTATTTGCGGACTTCTTTGGGAGCAATTACTCCACATCAACGACGCCAAATAATCAACCGTCACCTCAGTCTGAGAACACCTCTTGTTTCCAGCTTGACCTCGATTTTGTCATGACTGAAATGACGAAGGTCAACACCAAGAAAGGTGTTGGACCTGACGGTATTCATCCTTTGATTTTAAAGGAGTGTGCTCAGACGCTTGCTAGTCCGTTGACCAAGATCTTCAATGAGTCGCTTTCATCTGGCATTTTTCCCGACGAATGGAAACGATCGAGTGTATCACCCATATTCAAAAAGGGCGCCAGATCGGACATTGAAAACTACAGGTGCATAGCAAAACTACCAACGATCGCTAAATTCTTCGAGCATCTCGTCAACGTAAATTTGCTTGAAATTGTTCGTGATCGCATCTCGCCTAACCAACATGGCTTTATGAAAGGACGATCTACAGCATCAAACCTAACCGAGTTTGTGTACTACGCCCAGAGTGGCTTAAACACTGGAGCTCAAGTTGATGTCCTGTACACGGACTTTACGAAAGCCTTTGATCGAGTTGATCACAGCATATTGATCCAGAAGTTGGAAACATTCAATCTACCTCAAAACATGCTGGCATGGCTTAAGTCGTACCTGGAAAATCGTACCCAATTTGTCAAACATGGAGCAAGTGAGTCGGTCGACTTTACAGCGTCGTCGGGTGTCCCACAGGGGAGCCACCTCGGACCAACACTGTTCCTGCTGTTCATCAACGACATCGTGGATCAAATGCCCCCAGACATCATGATATTATTGTTTGCTGACGATATCAAAATTGCCAAAATCATCAAATCTCAGCAAGATTCGGAGATACTGCAACAAGCCATCGACAAACTTAAACATTGGTGTGACGTGAATCGGCTGCACCTTAACCTCAAAAAATGTGCAGTACTATCTATCTACAAGAAACGTCAGCATTTGGATACAAACTACACCTATGGCGACTATACCTTCGACAAAGTGACTGAACACAAGGACTTGGGTGTTCTAATTGACAGAAAGCTATCTTTTGCCAAACACATCGACATGGTCACTTCGAAGGCAACGGCTGCACTTGGCTTTGTCAAACGCTTCTGCCATGATATCACCGACGTTACCACACTAAAGTCGCTGTATTTTGCATTGGTTCAATCCCACCTCGACTACTGCGCCATGGTATGGCTTCCATTCCACAAGATCCACAGCGACAAAATTGAATCCGTGCAACGCCAATTCACTATGTACGCTCGTCGTGAATACCCATCCGTGCATAACCAATATTCAATCACACCGTATGAGCAGCGATTGTCAGACTTGAACATGATTAGTCTTCGCCGTCGACGTGTCAACGCGTCATTGACATTTTTCTACGACATCATCAACGGTAACGCTAACTGTCCAACAGTTAGTGACCAAGTCTCATTCCATAATGGCCGTTCGTTGAGACACAGTGAGCAATTCAAGGTCAATGACAAGCACATGAAGTTGGTGCGCGAGGCTCCAATTCCTCAAATGTGCAAAATGGCGAACATGGTGCCACAATTGTTCACAAGAGCTACCTCGAAGACGAATTTTGCATCATCGGTTCGCAAAATGGCGGACACCACTTTTGGATCGCTTTGCAAACTCAAATGACTACCTGGCCGCCTCGTCAATTTTTCATCCAGGTAACCTCATTTATTTGTATATGTTCTCTACGAGAACACGTAGATACTACCCACACTAATTATGGAATTACGATTTTCATGTTGCCGTTAAACCCGACCCATGATCTCAAACGGACGAACCCGTCAAGGACAACACAGATTGCCCGTGTGCCATTTTCTTTGGGATGCCGCTGATTGCAACAAACATGAGCCCACACAAATCACGCAGCAAAAATCAATACTAAAATTCTGACGAATTATTTTCCGTACATTCCTTCCATATGTATTGAAATGATGATACCTTTCTGTGATGTTTACACTTATTTATTGTAAATTCATTTTGTTCTTTGTTTAAGCCATCCACGAGTTGGCGACTTAATATTCTTATCATTGAAATCAAATTTGAATTATTTATCAAATAGCATCAAATGCTCTAGTTACGTTTCAAATCATAGTCCATGTCAACTCAATGCACTCTGCAATCGACATGGATCTGCCTTTACAGACGTAAAACTTCTCGTCAATTTATCTACCGGTATAAATTGAGCGACGACTTTTGCTGTCCTAGAGTCTCAAATTAACGCGTAATTAAACGCTTCACATAGCCTTTGTCCCTTGGAAACGTTTACCAAAGGTTATCTTGGACCGTTTGCATAGACCAATATCAGGCATTTCCATCTTGGTTGCATGACTGTTTTCGTTTTCATGTTCCTACTATTGTGATTACCGCATAATTTACGAAAAGAGCATGGTTTTTAACGAGGCGAGAACTGATAGTTATCGAAACCTATTGCTACAAATTGTTTATTATTTTTAATATGTAACAGTCTTGCACTCTTTTCCTGCCAAACCTCAATCAAAACCCACATTATATTCAGCCAGAGCTTGGCGGTGTTTAATAAAAATAAAATAAATAAAATAAAAACTCCTCGTATCAAAGGGAATGGTATGATGACGTAATTCAGAGACCGAAATCAATATTCATTTTAGGAATATTTATATGTTTCTCAAATCGGAAATAAAAAACGATTTATTCATTTTTCCAAATGCAAATACTTTCATTCGTTTCGAATAGCTGATATGATGGATTTGCCGATCGCTACTAGAATATTGTTAATTAATGGCTGGCCAACGGTAATGCATCCTCATCCTTTGCAACGAACAAAAGATAATGAAACAATTACACTTATCGGTGTGTTGAAGCATCACAGCGAAACTGGCAATCTCGGTGCTTCAATCATTTGCTAAAAGCTACTGCTCAGTGTGTTGTAATCGGGTCTTTGAACTGTGCCGTGCAATCGAATCGAGCAGTAAAGTCGTCCGGTGCGCATATTGTTCCATTCTTGTTACTATCGTTTTTCTTGGCCATAATTCTTTTATTGAATCGCTGTCGCTGTCGTTGTCGTTGTCACCGTCGTCGCTATTGAAAGTTAAAATATATATAAGTTATATATTTTTACCGGTAACGCACTGTCACATCGTGTGTCTGGTGGACACAACACGATTTTTCTCCACCGCTGTATTTTATTTCACATCGGTGCAAATGTGTACGTGCATTTTTATATCAACTTTTGTTGGCTTTTCATACTTGTAAAGCATTCGTTTCCTTTCGTTCGCCATAATATGGTCCTTTTCGCTTTTTTCTCCATACCTCATTCATTGTAATTTTTTCCCTTCGGGTCCTTTCCCTTCTCCACCATTCTTACTTCCACCAATTCTTCTACTTCTTCTTCGTTATCGTCGTCGCTTTTTTCCGTTTTATATTATACAAGTACGTAGTACTTTATATTTATATGAACGTAAACGAACAAAAAAGAATGTCTTTTCGTTAGTTCGTTTTTTTCTTCTTCTGCTATATACTTTTTATATGGCTCTTCGCTTCTATAGCGCGCGCCTCACACTCGGAGCGCACATTCGACAACGGCAATTTTCCATTGAACAATATAGAATTGTTAAATTTATAAATATTAATAGATACATACAAAATGGGAGAGACCCCACCACGAACAAGACTGGTAGTGTCGGAGCGACTTTTCCACCATTAATTCCGTTTTTTTCCTTGTCTCTTTCGCACACACACACACACTCACACTCTCTATCTTCGTGAGAGTTTTCGACCGTCTCCCTTTCTCATTTTTCATTAATTCTTTTGTTTTTATCGTATTTCATTCCATTAGCATCAACCTCATCCCTCTCATTTACTGTAACCATATATTTTCTCTCTCTCTCTCTCTCTCCCAGCGCACATTTATATGTATAGATTTTTGACATTAAAGAAATGAAAAGAAAGAAAAAATTAAGAAATGAAATATAGAAAAAAAAAATTGTACGAAAGAAAAGTTAAATAAAAGCATACAATGAGATGGATGGACGGAAACGGAGCACAGGAGGAGAGACATGAGGCATATGATGGTTGAAATGACGAAAAATGATCCGATTCCATCTACATTTGAAATATATGTATTATATATTGATAGCGCAGAATGGTTTTTTTCCATTCTGATTAGATCGGGTTCGGTGTTTTACCCGCATTCACTCTGTCTCCTCCTATTCAGACTGAGGTAGCACCGCTAAGCAACCACAACGCTTTCTATATTTAAATAACATTTTCTAAAATGTGCCGCCGATTTTTATGCACACTTTGAAAAATCGACCAAATGTGCTCGCTACTCGGTAGATTTATCATTGCTGAACGACAACATACAGACAAAAAAAAACACGAACGTCAATGAAATTGTCCTTTTTTTTTATATATAAGAAATCATTAGATATTAATGCAGCATTTGTATGAAAAGGGAAAAACAATCAACGACATCGTCCAATGTGATGAGTAAAGAATGCGCAGACCAACTATATATGTATAGATATACACAGATACGACATTACTTCATTACATTTTAATGATGGAACGTTAAGCAACATGAATAAAGAACGGGACAGAGAAGGGAAAACAACCAAAAAGGCGTCACAGAAATTAAAGATGAGACGCGCGCGAAAGTAACAAAAAATAAATAAGACTTGTCGAGCTTAAATTACTAAAACGATGGCCTCACACCCATCCTCCATTCACCAATTTATGAAATGAATATTAATAAATTAACGAAGAAAAAAAAGACCTCAGTTTTTTGTTGTTTTCCATTGGACGCCATTAAATGCGACGCAAATAGTTGCGTTGGAAAAGCTTTCGGGAAAATAGTGGAAAGAGGCAGAGATGAGATACTGTCGTAGTGTGAGAATGAATTCATCTTTTGCAACGGATACGAAATGTTTAATTTTCTATTTTCAATGTTTGCTGTAATCCATGTAAATGTCGATATTTTGAGTGCAAACAATGCGTCATACGGTAATTGTATTGAAAATGTTAAAGAGTACGCGACAGATTATTGATGCATTGTCCATGATTTCCAATCCAATTGAGTTTATTAATATTGAGAGTTTTATCACGTTCAACGTGCAGATTTGTTTTGGCCACAGTTTGAGTGGCAATAAAAAGCCGCGGTTGTTACTCGGCTGATAACACAAAAAAGCGTATCATGATAACATCAAAAGGTTGATTTTGAGTGGCGCGTCATTTGATTCATCCAGTCACACACACACATAACACTTTAAATACAGTGCAGATTCATTGGGGTGGTGCATTACTGTGCTGCTTAACTTTGCAATACAGACTTTTTTGCTTTTGCATTGGCTCAATAAACCCATTTTGAATTTGTTCTAATGACCAAAACTGGAGCTACACAAATAAATCACAATCTTAAACTGTCAGGTATGTGTGTGTTTGTGTGTATTGAATGCACCCTAGTTGGTGCATGGCGCCAATAAATTGCATTGATTGTGCGTGAAAATGCATCAACACGTGTTATTACACCCATATCTGTATGAAAATGGTGTGAAAAATGCCATTTTCACTGGATATGCACGCTGCATTGAAAAATAAACAGGCACAATGCAAACCAAAACGACCGCCGTTGAGAGAGGGAGAGAGAAAGAGAGAGAGAGAGAGAGAGAGAGAGAGAGAGAGAAATGCATTGTGTGTGCAATGCGAGCCAAATAGGAAAAACTGCATGAAATTTTACGGTGCGTGCGGGATGTATTTTAGCAGCGTAAATTTGTGTCAGATATTGTGTCAGTCATTCGATAGAAAGTGAAAATTGTTACATTCCAAAGTGGCCCGTGTTTCGCGTGTCCCCCTGGAAACCACGTGCAGCACCTGCAACAACTGCAACACCACCCGTTCACTCGTTTGACTGCGCCTTTTTTTACTCTGTGCTGCCGATGCATTTGTAAATGCATTGAATCTAATTTTCATTTGTAGTGCACCCAGTGCACGCAAACCCATTGAGCTGAGTTGCGGCAGAAGGGGAGAAAATGCATTGTAACTGCCAAACAGGAGCAGAAGCAGGAGCAGGAGCAGCAGCAGCAAAAAAACGCGTGCAAGCGAAAGTTAATCACACCAATTCCAAACACAAACAAAATGCAGTCGGTGTAAAGCCTGAAAATATTACACAAAAATGTAAATTTGTTATTCGTGATGATCCTCCGCGAAACGAGGCGCTTGACTGTAATGGATTATTTATGCGAATATCAGGACTCAAATGGGTTTTTCGTTAATCGACCAATTTGATCGACTCAATGTGCAATGAATGACAATGCACCCATTTGGGCCAATACGTGTCCTATGCGTTTGGCATACACCACATCGAATTGTAGCCGCTTCGTTGTTTTGCGTGGACTGACTGTTTCCATCTCTCTCTTCCGCTGTGTTTTTTCGGCCACATTACTCTCACTGAGACTAATGATCACAATCATCTGCGGTATATATGTGTAACAAGTGAATTTTTAGCTGATTCGTTACGCATATACGACCATTGCATGCTTTTACAACACATCAGTCGGATGTTGGCTTTTCGTATGATGCGCGCATGGATGTTAAATGTTAATTGATATGTTTATTTGGTTATGCTCTGATTATATCGTTGGCAGTGACATTTTTCGTGGTGCATTTTTTGGAGTTTGATGCATTTGTATGGGCATTTGGCACGTATGTTACAAGCTCATTGTATGTTTAACGGCTCAATACGGAGGCGAAAATAAATGATGCGTTAAAATTCACCCGACAAACGATTGTTCGCGACGAGAAGGTCATGAAAAATCAACATCGATTACCAAACTGAAATTACTGTTTACACTTCCGACAATGATATCGTCATTAGAGTGGGACTGGAAAACGAACATCGAACCATATGACACACAAAGCGTAAATCATGCGATGCATTTTTATGCATTCAAGTGGAATTTATACTGTGACAATGTTGACATCTGGAGTGGGAAGATATTTTTAAATATCGGTAATGCATTTTCAAGTTACCACAAAATATAATGAACCAGAGGGCAAATGAATTTGATTTTGGACAGAGAAAAAAGTTCGAATCGATTAACCAGACAAAGTCAAGACAGCCGAAAAGTTTTGAATAAAGATGTACGATTGGAATGGAATTGGTCCACTCTCGCACTGACGATTGAAATGTTGAATGTGTTGTTGTGATGCCGTTGCTAATCATGATGACGGCGCACAATGCAACTTGAAAGGGCAAATCAAAGCGATTTAAGTGTCCTAATGGTGTGTAAACATTGATGCCTAACTTCGTACTGACATACCACCAATCGAAGCAAATCAACTGCCTGTGCGGCAGCAATAAATTTCGAGTGCGAAAAAGAGACAGCGGAAAAGAAACCGTGTAGGAAACGGCAACTACCACGATAATGGCATTCGGTGAAAGAACAAAATAGGGGGAAAAAGTGTTGCATTACAGAGCATGCAAAGCGGCTAGGGAAAAATGCGGATACAGAATATAAAAAAAAGCAGCACACATGACCGACAGTATAATGCACACACAATCAATTGGTTGCAATCTACATAACAACATGACCGATAAATGCATGCATTGCATTATGCTTTCGTGCGAAGCGTTTTCACTATGTCTGGATGTTGGGGCTCAACTGTACTATATGCCACATTGTCTATTGCACTCTCGTGTATCCGAGAGAGTGTGGCCAACGAAAGAGTTAGCCAGCCAGTCAACCAACCCAGCATATGACAATCGAGTGGAATTGGTGTATTTTTGCCCATTGAATATCTGATTTGCCTTTTTGGTTTCCATTGTGTTAGCCGTTGTTAGTGCATCAAAGGTCATTGTTATCATCGAATTTAAGTGGGTTTTTAGAATACACGCATGTGTTTTCCCGATCAGAAAAAAAGCGCGCACACACAGATATATGACAGCCAATTTTTACGAGCCTGCGAAAATGCAACGCGGAAAAATTAACATTGTTTGTCAACATTCGACAAAAAAAACGAGCCAATTGTTGAACTTGAACTTTGCCTCCCATACAAATGACAAATTATTGCAGCCACTTCAATTACGCATTCAATTCAACAGTTGCATCGGTTAAGCTGCATACTAATTTGAATAAAAGCGGTTGATGGTATTTCACACTTCACTTCTTTGTCAAATACTTGGTACCTATGTAGTTGACTTTATTAACCCATTTTCTACCAAGATGCAAAAATGGGTTTGAAATAAGTAACCAATCGTCTATCTAGCATAATTTTCAACTGGAAACTCCGAAAAAACTGTCATATGGAAAAATTTTGTTTGCACTTTTTCTGGAAAATGGATTTTCCGGAAAACGATATTTTTGTAGTCTCACAAACAGATCAAACAAAAACCGTTATGCTTTATTTGAAAATATTAACTATAGTAAGTCTATTTTCAGTTATTTTGATATAAAAAAATGAAAAAAAAATGTCAGATGGAAAATTCGTCTTGTAGTTTTCCAGAAAAGCTCCGGAAAATTTTTGTTCGGTTTTTCGAACATTGGTCATTAGCCCGGGATTCTTTATTATCTCCAAACCCACCCTGGGCTTCCCTGAGTACCTCCTGAACATAGGCCCAGAGAACTTGAACATTTTGAAAAATAATGTTCAACACTTGCTTTTTGAGTATATGTCTGTTATTCTTGCCTATCTCTAGGTCGAGATATGAATAGGGATGGCCTTTGTTCGAAAAATCGAACGCTGGTAGAAAATGGGTTAAAGAAAAATAAACTGTCCATTTGTAATCGAACCTCTCTTCCCTCCCATTCCGCTCATTATATTTCGCATGCAAAAATACTTTTCTATATATATAAAACTCATTGCGTGTGTCCTATTTTTTTTTTATTTTCATGATTTTTTAATTCTTGGTTTTAATGGTGAATATGTCGTTAGAATTCTCGCGGCTTAAATAGCAGATTCATATATCAGTTTTGATTTTCGAATTAAATTTTCAAAAGTTTGAAGAAACAATTTTTTTAATTGTTTTTCGATCCAACGTACATTAATGTGGATTGATGGCAATGAAATATTATATGCGTATTATTTTAAAAGAGATTTTATTTCATGTAAAAATAAATAAATTGAAATAATTAATAATTCGCGTCAAAACAAACAACACATGCGTGAAATTTGTTTTGAATGAAAGATACTTAAAATGGGGAAAAGAAACAAGTAGATTGGCTTTAGATAGACTAGCTTGGAGGAGAATTGTTCAAGCTTGAAACACTGATTTGAAAACGACCAGACACAGAAAGGTATTAATGATTTCTAAATGTTTATTGTTGTTATCACGTCACGACAATGTACTCATTTTGAAATAAAGAAAATGTATTGCTTTCTTCAATGCGGTGGAAAAGAAAATAGCTCTGAATTCGAGTGAATATAATGAGTGATGATGATGAGTGAAATGAAAAATGTCGAGTAAGACAATGAAAGATAAATAGAAAGAACATTAAATCAAGATATTAAAAACCAGTAGAACGAGAGAATAAGAGATCAGGAGAAATAGAGAGAGAGAACAGAACAGAACAGAATATGGGAGAAAAATAATACAGAAAGAACGATAGGGAAATAGAAAAAGAAAGTGAAAGAGTGAATGATTGGGTAATGAGAGAATAGATCGAAGAACACTGGGTGATGATTGAAGGATGGGGAAAAAAGATAACCATTCGAAATATTGATAAAAATTTAACAAATGATCAATAGATTTTGAATAGATAAATGAAATGATAGGAAATTGCAAATAGTTGATGTCTGAAAGATGAAAAAGCGACGCATTGACTAGCGCCCGAGCCGAGCGAAGCGAGTTGGAAACTGAATGTTCGTCTGTCCTAATTTTCGTTAATTGTTTTGTTAATGTATATGTTGGAATTTTCGCGGTTTAAATAACAGATTTATATATTACTTTTGTCTTCGAGATTCATTTTAATCCGAATCAATTGATAAGAAAAAGACAGATATCGCGTGTAAAATCAACTCCAGAAAAAGGAGCAACTTTCCCAGAAAATCGTCTTTGCTTTGAAAAAACAAGTATTGAACATACGAAATGATATAGACTCACATTCAATTTCGGGGAGTCGCGAAGCCGAGCGAAGCGAGGCGAGGCCGCTAGTAATCAATAAATTTAACAAATTTACAACGACAATTCCAGCGACTATATCCATTTATTTATAACCGTTACATCCCCAATACTTATGTGTTGTGAAAAGAAAAAAAATTGCCGTCCATTAATGTCTCCATCGAAACGCAATGCTATTCTACGATTTCAATAGTTAGGGATTTTATCAGCAGCGTATCCAGAGATGAATTTCAGGTTTTTTTTTTCGATTGATCTAATTTTCAAGGGGAAGACGAAATTTTCTTTTCCAGAGTTGGAAAACGCTTTGAGAGCCAATATCATTGCCTGTGAAATAGCTACCAATCATTTTGGTGCATTTCAAGTGGACAGCTCGATCGCATAAATTGCAATGAGTATTTTGTCAAAATTTTGCATGAAATATAATAAATATGCATAAAAAAGCGATATCAACTTGAAAAGTATTAAAAATCACTTGATGAATTTTTTGTATATAAAGCGTTCCGAAATTCCCCACTCACTAAGGTTTAGAACATAATCGTGTTTTGGTCACTCAATGAATTTTCATGCAAAATTCCTTTTGTGATTCGAAATATTAATGGTATACGATAATTATAAACATATTCGTCTGAGTTGATTTTCCGAAAAATGTTATGGAATCAATGCAGACAGGCATTCTCAATATTAAATTTTCATGACTTAATTTCATGTCGATGACGCACACGTACACAGTCGACGAGTGCTAATGGAAATATGAGGTTTTGTTTAGAGAAAACGATGAGTTGTTCAAATGTCTCAAACTATTCATTTGCGACGAAATTTGGCGGTGTTCCGAATTTCCCACGTTCCGAATTCCCCCACCTTCCCCTAAATGATTTGCGAATATCGAACTACTTTTACAAAAAAGGTTAAACATAAACTTTATGCATAAAATTTAATCAAAATCATATGAATCTTTAAGGCAAATGGAGCCACAATAATATATTTCGCGAAAGTTGCCACAAGGTCGGGAGCGAAGCGAGCGGAAATTTTCTTGATAACTTGTAACCTTGAATGCAATTTTTCTTCAATCTATAACATTTTTTCCCTTTCCGGATTTCGGGGGGGGGGGGGGGTTGAAGCCTCAAACCCCCCTGGATACGCTACTGGATTTTATAGCTTTTTAGGTTCAATTGTCCAAGTCTAAAAGCCATTTCACTGAAATTAGAGGCGTTTTAATATTCTTTTGATTCGGCACATGAATGCATTTATAATCAATGAGACGGACGTATCGAAGCAAGAGAAGGATGACCAATATAATTTAAATGCACTTCGATCAATAGTTTTTCATTGCATTTGTTAGCAAATTTGTTTTCACTCGAACGTTTTGTAGATGACCACCATACCGATTAGTCAGACATAAGATTACACTTAGACCGAACCAAGAGATTGGTCAATATATTCACTTAAAAGAAAATCAATTGAACCAAACTTATTCCAGAAGAAATCAATAGAAATTAATGACAAGTTGTCAAACTGAAGAGAAACAAGACTATCGTCATGAGAGGTATTTCACTCCAAGCTAACACTAATGAAATAAAAATAGATATGAGATGCTGAATCATAAATAAAGATAAAAATATACAAAAAATACGAGCTGCCAAAGAGGTTGTTTTAACCATATGAATATTAGTCGTGACAATCATTTTTCATACAATCTGTCAGCTTCATGCATGTTTTTTTATATCCGTAAAAAAACTATATCTGACAAAACACTTGTCGTCCGAAATGATTCGGTCTATGAACGATAAATCAAAACCAAAAAGCACTCGTGCCCGGAATACGTGTCGAGCAACGAAAGAGAAAAAAAACACAGTGTCAGCAACATCGAAATAAATACTCCAAAAAAAATGCTATAATAAAATTATTGGCGGTATTGGCGGCATGCGGAATAACATATTCATATTTCTGTTAACAAACCAAACGCCAGCCCATCGAACCAAGTGGCGAAATATTTGAATACAGTGATATCAATCAGTGAAATACTACAACGAAAAACCGACACATTTGATTTTTTTAAAAATTCGACACTGAGAATACGTCGCACAATACAAGTTCCCTACGAATTTAATTTATCTTTGAAACTGTTTTTTTTTCTGCGAATGATGAACAAAATAAAAATTAGCTTTTCAATTAGTTCCTAATAGCTTTTCTGTGATTTTAATATATCATTCGATTACAAGTGCAATAATGGAACAAAAAAAAATATCCGCGAAATTACTGAAAAACGAAATCAAATGCAAATGGCCCAAATGAAAAATGAGCACAATTTTCAACGGAACGGTGAAATCCATCGATAAACCACCACATACTGTACTTGTAAAATCAATTATACGGCCATGGATAAATATGCATATTGAGGGAAATATGTGTAAAAAGTTCGATAAAATTGAAACCGCAAACAATATTCGGTCGATTATTTTCGACTGGCATTTTTCCTTCTGTTGTGCAACAACACTTTACAAAATGTGTTTTTTGTTTCATTTTTGAAACATTTTCCGATTTTTCAGCTTTTATTTGTGAACATTCACAGATTTTTCGTAAACTTCTTATTACGATTACACATCGATTTCCAGCAAATTGATTTCGATTGAACCGAATTTGTTAGTGTCACATTTTGTAGTTAGGTGTTGAACAGATTTTGAAATTGTTTTTTTTTCCAAAAGGTTGACAAAAAGGCTTTAACTCGTTTAACAAGTTAACACTTACTTTTTTTTTCAATTTTGCATTCATTCGTTCGTTCTTATATTTATTCAGGGTGGAAAATTCACGGTTGTGAATGCTTGAATATGTAATATTTCAAGTGCACACGATTCCGGCTCGATTTCATTATTAATATATGATTGTTTTTGTTTGGCGAAATCGATACGGAAACAACTGGCAGGGAAAAAAATGAGTGGCTGCAGTAAAAAAGCGTAAATGTTTTTCAGTTGTATGACGGATGCTATTCACACGGTCACATCAATAATATAATTTATTAAAATGATTTTTTATTCATTTCAGTTTGGAATGCGACTGTTTATTTGTTTCTTTTTTTTCAGTTGCATTTTTATGCTGGTGTTTTAAGTGTTAAAAATTTTATGTGGAAAAATTAAAAGTGGTCATTTAAATCAATTATTCAGTATTCAATTAATTTGACGGTGGCCGCACGACGGCATTTTATATGTTCATAATGTATAATATTAATTGAATTAATCCGGTGAATAATGAACATGTTTCGGGTACAGAAACAATGACACATAATACACACATACACAGCATCCTGTTATCAGTTTAACAAAAGGTTACATGCTTTTCATTGTGGCAACTTCATCGACCACTTGATGGTTTTTTTTTTTATTTCTCTACTATAATGTACTCATGTAATAAGTTCTGTTCGATGAACTGTGTGGATGCTCCATTGTAGTAAACAAATTATGGGAAAAACGGAATCATGACCGTAAAATAATTGGTTGTTTTCATGCAATCGAAGGAAGAACATACGAAACATTCAATATTTCAAGGTTAATTTCATTTAACAAACATATTTCTCAAGAGAATATTAACATAAACGGATGAATATAACTGTAGAAAATTATCGTATACTTTAATATCTGGACCACGTAGGACAAATAACCAAAAAGCTCTAAAATTACCTTTCCGGATTTGGCTTCACCAATTTGGACTGGAACTTTTGCAAATTCACTTCCGATCATCAAGAATGTGTACTGTCCGAATCAGTGTTTAAAATAAAAAGGATAGTTGCTGGGGAAAAAATCGCTGCAAATAAAATGAAGCACCGAAGTTTTTGTTGCATTGTAATTTATGGTGTGATCAATTTGATTAACATAAACACAAAAACGAAAGAGTTTCGCACCGGGGCCACAATGTTTTCTCCGCACTTTTGTAACTCAATTTCTGCGTTGCCATAACTTCTACAAAGTTTTCTTCGCATTACTCCCATATATTCATACAAATGATTCATAGTGTATAAAGCAATAAAATATTTCCGAATCGATACCGTTCAATGGTACGTGTTATTTTGTATTTTATGTTTATTCGCATTGCAATTTTTTTTTCGTGTGTGTATGTGTCGGTTGATTGTTCAAACGGTGAATTTCAAATTCACCATTTAGAAGCAATAGCAGAAATTAAAGCGGCGCAACGCAGAAACTTGAGAGCCAAACCAAATGAAGAAGAAAAATGTGAAATTATTATACGCTCATTGCGATAGCGAAGTGCGATTTCGTTTTAGTTAAAGGAAGAATGTGAGAGAGGTAAGTAGAGAAACAGGAGAATATAGCGGATATGAGCCATTTCATGGACTGTAACGTTACAATCATACGCATCATCATATGGTAGCTGCAATATTATTAAACATTTGAACAAACTTTTTGGTTGTCTCTTATGTCTTCGTACTCCCTCACAATTAGTTCTACTCTATGTATACATATATACATTGTACGCCATTACTATCGTTGAGCATAGTGATTTTACATGTATTTGCTTTGCTAAGTGCCATTACTACCAATATCACTTTGTGACATTTAAGCTCCGTAAAAAATACAAGAAAATGCATTGATTGGTCTATTGAATTGCAGAAGTTCGTGTCATTTCTAGTCTAATCTGCCATCCGACATCTGAAACAAGTGAAATTTCTGAAAAAGTTTCTATGACGTTCTATTTTCATAAAAGTAGGTTTAGCCACTTTTCAACATTTTTCGGGATTTTTCGCATTTCTGTAAAATGTTCCAAATGTACATAAGCTTCATGTATACACGAACGCATATCAAATCTATGCTACGCGATATAATTTATATTGGTAATGTTTTACATGTATTCTTGATGCGTTTTTACTCTTCTATTCTCTCCATCTATTTCATTCTCACACTCACTATCGCCACTTGTTTTATTTTTTTCATCTTCCGCTCACTTACACTCAACGAAAAGGCCCAAATAACCAAACGGAAAGGGAAAAAAACGCGGAGAACAGTAATACGTCTATCAGTTGGGTCGATATTAATGCGTACACGAATGTGAGTTGAAAGTCGGAATGGATCAGTCGATTCGATGGGCCACAACAACAAGAAACACAACAACAAAAAAGTAATAGAAATTGCGAAAACCATTAAAAAAATTGAACTAATGCTACTGTTATTGCTATTGCTATTTCCACACTTATATCCGACGAAAATGTGTGCACGAGCAATTGTGCATGACGCGGCCATGAATAACAGAGAGAGAAAACAGTGCGCTGCGGCCACAGCTACTTGAGCCCTGTTCGTACGCCACATAAATAGTAAATATGTTCCTTTTTTTTGTTTCGGTTTGGTCGTTCTTGGCGAACGGTAATATTGAAAAAAAAAAATGGTGAAATTGTATTTAGTGAATGCCAAAAGCCGTATGAAGAATAAGTTCATGAGAAAATCTCAACGATTGCGATATCACAAACATACAGCGCAACAAATTAATAGCAATAACAATGAAAACATACAAGAAAAAAGAACAACGAAAATGAACGCTGCAAATGAAAATGAAAACAACAGCTAAACTACAGAATAAAATGTAGTGAAATTACAATGAAGAAGCGAACGACGACGGAGCAATAACAGAAACAAAACAGAGAAAAGTTATTGAAAAGCCCAGCGTGCACATGCAGTGAGTGCGGGCGAACGAGGAGCGCTGACAACTTTTCTGTTTGGCCTTGTTTCGCCGTGCACACCCACGTGCGGTAAAGGTGCATTTCTTGTAGTCACATTATCGCAATGAATGCAGAATCAAAACCCAGGTAGATGTGCGATGAAGAGAGAGAGAGAGAGAGAGAGAAAAGAATCGGCTGCCAAATGCGACTATAGCAAAAGTTACCATTTGCAATAAAGCTAACCATTGCTGCTGTCCTTTATTGTGAATTCGTCGTTAATTTTTCTGAACCGTGTTTTTCTTCGCCGTCTTGTTTCGGAATAAGCTGAATTGCCTTTTTTCCTCTCTCTCTCTCTCTCTCTCTCTCTCTCTCTCATGGCGCTGATGTAGCACATCATAGTTTTTGATTTTGTTTTAATTTCAAGTTCGTTATGTACAAACTAACGGCGATACGACAAGTGAAATATCAAAATTGCCAATTTCAGTCAGCGTTCATTTCAATTTTTTATTGGAAATGTTAGCGATTTCTTTAATTTTGACCCTATCCCCATTCTATTCTCTTACTCTCTCCATTCCCCTTTAATTCGTCCACCGATTATTCTTCCACGCTTATCGTAATCATTGGGTGCACTTTATGAAGCGTTTTGGCTGCTTTTTTTTCTATTAGTTTTATTAAAAGATTTAACGTACCTAAATGGCAAAACTTATAATTCTTGAATTATTTTCAACGATTAAGCGTTTTGCAATTCAGTCCTGTGCGCCACATGCGAATGCGTCTAGAGAGATGGAATGAGTTTTTGTTTCTCGTGTGATGGTATTGTGTTCCAAGCACTTGGCGCTCGAAATGCATTTCACTTGATTTTATGTGCAATTTAATTTTATATTTTAAATTTTCTTTTTCTCCCCTCCATTTCAACGGCATCATATGAATGTTTGGTGGCTGGATGCAGCCAACAAAAGAACGTTGCCTTCCATGCTGTACGTTTCGCGCTAGTGGAACGCGCCTGAGCCGAGTTTGAGAATAAAATGAAGCCTATTTAAATAAACCGGTACTTCATTTTGATTTGAGGTAATTTTCTCGCGATTGCATCGTGTGTGCGTGCATACACACATGGATCTTCGCGCTCATTCCACCAATCAGCAATGTGGCTGCACAATTTTCGTTTCGCGTATTCGAGATTTTTCTCGCGAGAAAAAAAAACACACACATAAGAACAAAGTCAAATATGGCAATAGCATGGAATAATTTCATAGTATGCATCAGTTCGTAACTGCCCGCCGATATTTTGTTTGCCGCCATTCGGTTGGCCCATACGTGCGCGCTGTACATAAAGAAGAGAGAGTTTGTAGGCAAAAATATCGATAGTACTATAGCCAGTGCCAAAACCGATTTGCCTCCTGCATTTGCCATCCACCTCGTTCCTCACGGTCGGCAGTATCAATCTCCAGGAGTCGTGGATGCCCGCTATCGCGCGCACAGACAAATGAAAATTTACGCTGCGGCGTTCATTCACACATTCGCCCACATACATACACGCATTTAGCATTTTTCAACGGCAGAAACCCCAACGATATCGGCGGTATGAGAGAAGCGAATGAGCAGACATTTTACCTATTTTTTTTTCCATTCCTTCAAATCGAATATAAATATGTTTTTACTTGTAAAAAGTTCCATCGCGCGCATAACGCGTACGCGCCATGAAGAATGGATCGCATCCCGACTACTGAAACGTGTATGTGTGCACGGAATGTTTTTGTTGTTGCAGCAGCTCCTATTTTTCAACGAATAAAATCGAGATTGGGAAATGGGAAATGGTGTTCGCATGTAAGTGTGGTAATGGTGAATGAAACGAACAAAAAAAAATATATATCGCATAACAAGTACGAGAGTATTACGCGCGCCGAGACTCGCAGACTCAAAACGACCAAGTAAAAAACAATAATACTAAATTCGATGTGCAGTGGAAATGGAAAAAACTGAAAAACACCATGCCATTTATTTGTTCTCTGCTCTCGTCTCCCCATACACATACACACATACATTTTGTGCGATAGGATTTTTTCTCGCTCTTCTCATTCAGCTCGTTTCGGCTGCGTGTATTTGCTACAACAGCTAATGTTACCGCTTCCATGCTTCTGCATTCTCGCGCGTTTCATTCCTTTTGCTTGCCACTGCCACTGCCACTGCTGCTGGTGTTACTCCAATTCTCTTTCTCTTTTGCTCACCCAATTTCCTTCGCTTCCCACCTATCTATATGTTGTACATTCAATTCCATTTTTTTTGCTTTATTATTTGCACACTTCAGAAAAATTTTTAATTACAAAGCTACAATAAATTATTGGAAACGAAACTCCACGACGCAAACAAGTGCAAACACAGACACAGAGAGCGAAACAGAAAGCGTTTTTGCAGTGCGATTACAGCAGAAGAAGCAGCATTTTGTGCCGATACCGGTATATTCGGAATTCAGTAACAACAAGGACTATGTTGACGACGTCGACAACAATAAAAATGGTTTTGTGTGCGCGAGCGCTGATGCTTCATTGTATGCTCACATCGTATCGTTTATAATATTTTATTCCTCTCGTTCTATACTTTTTTCTCTATCATTTTTTCTCGATTCGTTGTGCGAGTGTGTTTTTTTTCATTTTAATTTCGTTCCCTTTGCGAGAAGCAGGACCAAATGGGCGCACACACTCTTTTTTTTCGCTTCATTTTCTACAAGTTTTATTACTTCGCTCAACAATACCGAAGCTCAATTTTATGCAACTACTATAAATACTGGATGTGCACAGAAAGCGAGAGAGCCAGAGAGACAAACCGAACAATGAGGTAATCGAGAGGCGGCAAACCGGTCTAAATGCACTAGACAGAGTCAGCAAATATAAATAAAAAAAAATGCCAAAGAATTATGTGTTGTATTAATTCATTGTATAGATTTTGTTATTCAGCTTGATCTTTCACTTTCTTTTTTGTGGGTTGTTGTGTTCTATGCTGGATGTTTTGTTTTTATTCCATTGTGCATGATGGTTCCATGTAGTATTTGTGCGTGCATATCTCAACCAGAGAGGATAACAACCTAGGCTTCTATGGCCATAGAACGAAAGTGTGTGTGAGAGAGATCATAGATGGATTTTTTTCCGCATCAATACGACAGTATGTAGGATGAGGTGGAGAAAGAAGAGGAATGAAAGCTTGTCAAATTGAGGGGAGAAATCCAGGCACATACATTGTCTCGCATTTTTAAAGCATCAACTTTCTCCGTTTATTTTTCCTATGCGTTTTTTTTTGCTCAACTGGACTTTTCATCTAAATATGTGTGCGTGTGCAAAACATGTACTGACGCAATTTATGCTCGATTTTTAAATGCCACACATTTTTTTTCAATTGTTTTTTTCCTTCGGCCATCAAATCTCTACAGCCACGAAATGAGACTAGAGAGAAGGGTGTCTCTGTCTGAGATGCCATTTCGACCATTTTGATTTCTAGTCATGTATGTGCTATCCAAGCGGAAAGCGATTGCACCACTTTTCGGTGCTCATGGCATAAATGCATGTGCCTTTGACCATTCACGCGAAAATTTCCGAAGGAAGAAGTGACGATGCTTTCAATGAAGATGACTTGAATCAAATCAATGCTGACGATCGATTGGAAGTGAAATATGGCCAGAGATAGTGTGCAGTAAGTGACGTAATTTAACTTCATCGCACATCCTATTCAGAAATCGTATATAGTGTTTAGAGTGCAGCAATTTATTCTCCTTCTTTTACCGAATGCGAACGAATTCCGCTTGGTAATGCATAATGTGTCGCGTTAGAAAGCTGTTTCGCTATCGGCGAAGCCAATGAAGTTCTATTTTTCCAAAAAAAATACGCAGCATACGCAGAATCATCACATCAGCCAACTGCTGCCACAGTCACACGACAAATCATCTTTGACTGAAATTCATTTGTCAACGGCGGACGGAGAGCGAAAAAAAACACACTAAGCATCGTATGCGTGTCACTGAAAAACGAAGCCGTGTCACAATGACAAAGCGTGGAATGGGCATGAAAGGGCATGAACTACCAAAACAAAGCACAATCCAAAAAATATTGACGGAACTCAACGCAGAATTTTCACTCTCAAATGTGTTCGCCAACAAAGGCTGAATGGGAAACGCAGTACCACTTGAACGGCAATTTCACAAGCTGATAAAAAGGGGGCATGAACACCACGAAGACATAGAATATGTGAGTAAGTACAGTACACCATATCGTACAGTACATTCTGATGGAAGAGGCATGAAATCCAAAATGCGTCGCAATCAAGTGCAAAAAACGAATTATGAAAAATGTATAACTTTTTGTGGAAGTTCATGAATTCAGTGACATTTTGGATGCACATTCGAGCGAGCGCACGAGAAATAAAAAAAACAACAACCGAGCGTCTATGAAATAGACTCAGGCGCACACAAGAAACCAGGGGCAATGGTCCCGGGTGCATAAATTAAACATCGCTTTTTCTCCTATACGTTTTTGTGCAGCGGTGGTATTCGTTGGCTCAGCTCACTCACTCTCGCAACGTTGTTTCTATGCATATTTTAGCCTCGGTTGATGATGGTCGCACTGCATTCATCATCAACATCAACATTTTTATGATAGACGACGTTTCTTTAATTCTCAGCGCATTTGCATTGCCCATTCCCTCACACACACACACACACACACACACACACACACACACACACACTCCGTTACACTTTTTTCCCCGAATGCAAATAAACATTTCGTTATTTGGGTTTTCTCCTTACTTGTGTTTCATTTTTCTGCATTTTTAATAAACAATTGAAGCGAAAAGAGCGCGCGCGCGCGGACGCGGGTGCACGCACACTTACTCGTTCAACAGAAAGCTTAATTTTGTTTGCAAATTTTGCTCTCATGCCAATGGGTATTTATGGCAATTATGCCACTTTACAATAAACGCCAACAATACCAAAGACCAAATGACATGACATATAAAGAGAAAGAGGGTGAGAGAGAGAGAGAGAGAGAGAGAGCGAACGGCAGAGAGTCTACCATAAGCACCGTGTATTTCCATATTTTCTGCTGCTCATCGTGTTGCAAGTTAAATTTTCAAGTAACTACACTTAATGAACTCCAACACATAAAGTGGGTCTATTGAGTTTCAATAGTTTTAGAAGACTTTTCAAATGCAACTTACATGAAAAAAAGATTATTTAACAATGGTTAACAAAAGCTTCAGATTTGTTACATTCCGACGTGGCATTTAGTTGATTTTGGTATTTTTGTCGTGTAATTTTTCTCTTTCATATTTAGAAACCGAAAAAAGATCAAAATATTAAAAAAAAAATCCGAATGCAATGAGATAGAAAGTTGACTGTATCGGTGGACCAAATGTCAGATCGGGTTTTTCCCTCCATGGAATTCCCAAATGAATATATTAATTTTGATCCTTGAAGTTTTGATAGCGAATTATGAAATGTCCAAAGATAATTTAAATGACAATTGTCTCTTGAGTCATGACCAAAATATAATTTCCTCAATGGGAAGTTCAACATAAAACTGGCGACTAACAACATAGAGACTAAAGGAACGACTTAACATTTTATGTATTTGTTTGATGCATTACACGGAAATCGCATTAAAAAGTATATAATTTTTGGCCAATTTTTGCTAGAGTGTGTTATTTAGCCATACTTTGATATTTATCTGTAGTTTAGTAAAGAAAAAAAGGCATCAAAGAATTCATTGGATGAAATTTATGTGCGCAAATGTTGTACTTCTTGTCAAATTGTGCAGAGACAGCTTCAAGCTGTTCACACATGCAAGAACAAAAAATCACTTGTGTGATCAAGATGCGAATGCGGCTTGAGCCTGGGGGATGTGCACCGTCTGTCTTTTTCTTCTTCTCCTTCTTGTGAACACTCATTAACAATCAGAAAGACATTCGAAACGACGAAAATCGTTATATTACGAGAATTGTTACGAGAAAAAGGACCGGTGAAAAAAAATTCTGACAAAAAAATGTAGCATGTTCAACCCCTAGGCTCGAGCAACAATTGTATTCATAAAATAAATTGCACGTACAAAATAAAAATAACGAAACGCAGAAATTAAACAGATTCAAATGCAGTTGCGAGAGGGTATGAGAGAGTATGTGTATGTTTATGTGCATTTGAGAGGTAAGGAGAGAAAGAAAGAGAGAAACCAAACACAGCAGTGATGATGCCGACAGGAGCGACAGTGTGCGGAACATGTGGATGCGAGTGTGTTTGTGGGAAGCTGAGCGTAAATTGTTGTGAAAAGTAAAGTGTTATGCCATCGTTTAGCGTTTTGTATGTATTCAATGTGAAAAATACAGAAAAAAAGCGTTTTGCAAAACTGAAGGAGATTCTTTTTCCCTACATTTAATCTAAGCCACACACGGAGACAACGCGCACAGAATTGCAAAAGTGACGAACAGAAAAAAATCACAACAACAAGCAAAAGATAGGTAAAAAAGACGGCTGAATTTGTACAATATCATTTTCCCTTGTGTGTTCTCTGTTGTTGTGTTTTTTTTTCTCGTCAAATCACATGAACTTTTCCGGATCCATTCATTTCAGCCAGCTGATTCCTTTTGCGCAGCATACACAGCAATCGTACGTGTGTTTTTTTCGGTGATACGTTATACTTCTTTCAATTTGCCTATAAACGTATATATATATCTCGGCGACAATCATTGGATTTCGGATGGACTCACACACAAAAAATACTAATTGTTTGATCTTGTAAAGTGAAAGAGGCATCGCACACATTGCCACTTCTCACTCAGACTCAATTTTGAGATTTGCAAATGAATCTTTGTTGGCGAATATTTTGTTTGAAAACAAAAAAAACGAACGAATTTCCCCCGTTCGACTTTTCGCTTTGCCATTTTCGGAGTTCGTTTTAATGCACACAAACGCACACACACACACACATCTCCCCATCTTGAACAGCTATGGTAGACAGAATCGGTGTGTCTTTTTTGCCATCATCGTAATTATCATCCGAATCATGCGAATGGTATGTGCGATATACGTGCTTTTTGTTGCCATTTGTTCGTTCATTTTTTGTTCGCTCTGTTTGTTTTACTTCTGTATGTGTGTTGCCGTGCTCAGGAGCTCGCACTTTAGACCCCATTTTGCTCTTCCTCTTTCTCTCACTCGATATGTTTGGTTTGTTTGTAATTTTTTATTTATTTTATTTCTTTTTTTTTCGTCGTTCGTTGCATTTTTCCGCGAATGGATCTTTCATTTCCACCACGTTTGTGTGCCGTGTATGAGAACGACCATACGGCGACAGTTTTTGTTGTTGTTGTTGTTCAATGTCGCGCGCGCCGTTACTTGTGTCGTTTGTTCGTTTGCCGTTTCGAGTAAACAAAAATTGTGAAAACTGCATACATACATCGGCGTATAAAACCGGGAAATTCGACAAAAACAACAACAACAACAATGCTGCTGATCCTGTCGCTGCTACTGCTACTACTACGCTGCTGCTCTTGTGGCTCAATGTTTCTATATATGCACCAAAAAGGAAGAAATAAAAACATTGACTGCCTCGAGACTCATTTTAAATTATACAAGATACACTTTATATTTATTATATTCGTTGTCGCTTTGGCTTCTCTACAATATGGATGTAGTGATGGCGCGTGCAGTGTGCACAATATATCTGTGGATTGGATAGGCTTTACAATGCACACGTAAGTTTGGCCGCTCGCACTGCTCAGTGTATCAATGTGTACCAATTTTTATGCAATATAGAGAGAAAAAAAGGAGTTAACGCAAAACACGGCGGAAAGAGCAAAATGTTAATGTAGCGACTGAATGACGTTGGGTGTACGGCCGGCGAAAAAGGTGAAAACGGGCGAGAAACAGAGGGAGAAAGAGAGAGAGAGAGAATGAAACAACAACAAAAAGACACAACAAGAGTGTGAGTGAAACAAGAAGGAAATCTCCTAAATATTTGATGAGATTCGTTTGCTGTTATTTTTCGTTATTTCTCTGTTTGTAACACATGCAATCTATATCAGGCTATCAGGCCTTCATTTATTTATGCATCGCGTACATGTTTGCACGGGTGTATATGTGTGTTTGAGAGAGAGAGAGAGAGAGAGAGAGAGAGAGAGAGAGTGAGTGTGACCGAATATGTGAGAGTGTCGAATATAATATCGTGCAAATTATAAATAAAAAATTACTCAGAAAATTTATCACGATGAAATCGAGAAAGATGAAAATAAAGGCAAACCCAATGGTTCAGTGCAGAAAATAGCAACAGATACATAGATATACCAAGAGCGAGTGCCAAACCGAGCTAGCTAAAAGTAACACGACAAATTGGTTTCATTGTGGAGTTCAAAAACATTTTTTACAAAGTGAATAGCGATTGTGATGCATGTTGTGTGTTGGGCGAAAAAAAACATACACACACACATACAGCCAGTGTTTGTGGATCACATGACAATGTAGAAAACTGCTTTTACGTGGAAAACTCTTGCCCCCGCCGTCTGTGATGCGGTGGGAACAGCGATAAAACTTTTCACTGATTCTTCGATTTTTCATAATATCAAATAGATGAGTCTCATTCGCTGGCATCAGCGAATTGTAAAAATAAATGTTTTAAATTATGTGGAATTATGTCAGTAGCTGGGACAAGAGGGTTGCTTTTTGTTCTATACAATCTATATCTCTCTCATATTGTCGACTTGGATAATGCAGCGATGCTATTACAGTATAGTTATATCTCTCGCGCATCTTGACTCTTCCGTCATCAAGCTCACTTCAGTAAATTGCTTTTGAAATTTTAAATAGTATTTTAATAAAAATTCTTTTGATCTCGATTCAATGGTGAATTGCACAAAAATATCACCACACTCTCTCACTAAATTGATGCTTGTCGAATTAACATTAAAACTGCATGCGAAGCCGATTTGTATACTTCGCTTTGCATTCTCCGTCTCTGCCAACCACTCTATTCGACCATTCGCGCCTCTTATACCAAATGCACCGTTCTCACTCTCCAAACCATGTCAAACCGCTCAAACTGAATATATAACTAATTGTCCATTATAATCATCTAGTAGCAATTTGCATTTAGTTGTTTTTTTTCCCTCTTTTTTTGGTTCTTGATGATTTTCTGTGTTTGTGCATTCATTTATTCGGCATTTTTTTCCCGGTTCATCTTAGCACTGCAGCTCCATCATCAAAATATTTTAATTCATTTGCATGCATCATCACAAACTATGAACGACTCAAATGGAATAATTGCGATTCTTATCATTAATGTCTTCTTTTTTTCTCGTCAAGTTGTTGATTTTATGCAAAGATATCAGCAAAATAATGGCAAGCAGAATTGCAGTTGCAATTGCTAATTGGCAAAGAGCAAAACAACAACACAAAAAACAACGAATCAAATGAAATAATAAACAAAAGTAACGAGTTCGCTTTGAAGAATGAAGGGGCAGTGGTATGTGATTCAAATTGACGTACAAAAACTTCAGAGTGGCAATTTTTTTCTTTAACTTTCGCTCCCTTTCTCTACCTCTGTCAAGTAGTGTATAGAAATAACTAATTATATTTTCTTCATAGCCAAAAGTCTTTGTGGTTCTGTAAATGGTTTTTGTTTGTTGCAAATTGCAATCAAACGGTAGCCGTCTACCGGTTGGAACGGTAGACTTTCCTGACTTAAAAAGTTCTGGGCCGAAAGTAATAAGCCGATCGGCTTTCGAATGGAACGTTATGAAAACAAAAAAGAAAATAGAAAAAGAATCGAGGCGATCGAGCAAACCTATTGTAATAGTTTTGGAGAATGGCGCACGAATTTGAAAAAATCATGATATGTCATTGGCGGAACGTGATGAACAAAAACAGTTACATTGACTTTGACCATTGGAAGTGACAGCAACAGATTTACACCTATGAAACACGTCATACATATGACAGCCAATCCACATTTTCCCCCTTCCGAACCGTGTATTTCGCTTGCTATTTTTTGCGGTCATTTTTAGTATCAGTTTGTTATGTCAATTTTCATTTTTCAATATTCTCTCGCCGGTTACATCTCCTGCAGTCATTCGATTTATTTATTTATGTTTTCGAACAGAAAGAAACATAAAAATTGGTGTATGCAATTGGAAAAAGTGTCCGCATGGACTGTCGGAACAGAGTGACAGTCATGTAACTAGGCATGCAATTATGCAGGAGAATCATGAAAAATACAAATATGTCACTTATCGTCGAGATTCGTTAATCGAAATCAAATTGCAAAGAATATATATCGCTAGTGAATTACATCATCGTCTCTGTATATCGTTTGAAAACAAATCTCATTCAAATGCTTCTCATCAAATGTGCGTTTCTATAATGTATGATGACGAAAATTTACATGTTTTTTTTTCTGTCGTCGATTTTCCTATGCATGAATCAGGTTTTTTTTTCTCATTTTCTGTTTGTTTCATCGCAATTTTTCTATTTTCCTCGTGTTATTTTTGTCATTTGCATTCCTTTCACATGTATCGTTGTGTGTGTGTGTTTTTTTCATGTAAATTGTAAATATTCATATTTCGTACGTGTCAGAATATACTTTTATGCCGGATTTTTTTTCTCTATTTTTCATTATTCGCTTGTCTCTTTCTCTTGACTAAAAGAGTTTTGATGCAAAAATCCAATATGCAATGGAGAAGTGAAACAATAACGGTGAATTTACATGTAGCGCAGTGCTAACAGCGCGCGACCGATAACAAAAGTGTCTAACTACTATAGCATACATATATTCGCAAGCAATTGTAAATTGCACATATTCAAATTGCAAATTTTTTTAAACAACTCTCTCTCTCTCTCTCTCGTTTATAACACAATATTTTATGCATGGCACTTACTTAAAATTATTCCAATACACACTCATCAACAAAAACAACAACAACACATACACACACATACGATATAAATTTAATGTGCAAAGTGTAAAGATATATGTTTTTGGTATCGGTATCTAGTAAGGTCTTGTGGCATTAATTCAATTCGGTTTACATGCCATCGAACGTCATTAGGAAAAATAGTAACGAAAACATGCTCTCTTACTCTCACATGAACTTATTGCATACAGCGGCTGATTGTCGATCAACGAAAGCAGTAAATAGCAGGAAAAAAAAGAACGAATGAAAAACAAAACACTACGAAGCAAAATAAAAAACACATTCAAATTACATTAAAAATGCGAAAAACAAAATCATATCGAAAAATCTTTGGCTTTGGAGCGAAATGTGTGCGTTTTCTGTATGAAAATCTTGCTTGCATTGCTTGGGATTGCACTAGAAATAGTGGGAAAATGACTAGAAAACTGCAATAAAGAATCAAGAATACTTGTCCGTTGTGTATCGTTCGTTATTCTTTAGATTCCTATTGTGGTTGATATGATGTTGTTTTATGGGTCTCTCTTTCGCTTGTTTCGCCTTTGATTTTTCCAACCCATACCTCAGCTCCCATTTCACGCAAAAGTATGCACAAAAACACACAGCACGGCCGAAATGAAGTTGAAGAGAGAGAGAGAGAGAGAGAGAGAGTGAGAGAGAGAGAGAAAGAGAAAAATAATTTCATATATGCAAATACAAATTATAAAATCATTTTTCGCTGTAGTCAAACGCCGAGTCGAATATATATGACTTCTTTTTGGTGCACACAACCACTTAAGTATACTTTACATAAGAGAAACGGCTATAAGTTACTATTTGATTTCTGATTAAGTTCAATGTATTTCATTACTTTGTTTCTTTGCCATTCTCGTATTTCTTGCGCGCACTCTCTCTCTCTTTCTCTCTCTTTCTCTTTCTCTTGCTCTCGCCCTCGCTCCTCGCAATCGTGCCCTGTCTTTGCTTCTCCCATGTGCTCTTTACAGGGCTTTCTTTTGTATTTTTAATTATTGAAATTAAATTCGATTGTTTGATAAATGTGCCAAGTGGATACAATATCCATGAGTTATGCTCGGTGCGCGCGCCAAGAGTCAAACGAATGGATGACGTACGTCGGAGGCGCATTTATTCATTCGTAACAATGTTATATGTATGTACATTTTTGAGTTTAGATCATTACGAAATGTATGTTATGATTATGATTACTACTTCATTATAATTTTTTTTTTTCGCTTTCGAAACGTTTAAAATTCCATTTGTCTGCGGAGAATATTATTCCGAGTGGCGTTTATACAGAGAGAATTTTTCTTTTCTTTTCGCAATCATGCTCTACATACCGAATGCGAAAAGCCATTCGTTTCCGTTTTGATGATTTCTTTTTAAAATTTATAGATTTGTTACTTTTCCATCGAACGGAGTGCGGACGGAATGGAGAACAACACAATTCATTTGCACGGAAATCGAGGCACCACAAAACAATCGACACACTGAATAGGAAATTTTCTTTTTATTCATTAAGATAGATAGAGGAAGAGCGAGGAAGAGCGAGGAAGAGCGAGGCAGAGAGAGATAGAGAGAGAGAGAGAAAGGGAGAGATAGTGAGAGATATTCTTCTGATAAAAAGGCGATGAAGATACACTCCGGCCTTTGTGTAAATGTTAATTACATTTTTCACATTTTCTATCACTAAGCATATGCATTATACGTGTTTTATCACCATTTTGTTGGTCTCTCTCATGCTCTTGTTAACATTGATTGTATAACAAAACAACAACTAAATTATTTAGTACATATGAAAGAACTTCAAAGGAAAAACGGGTATAAAATATAAATATAATACTTATCTAAACGTACATAAAGAAGAGAGTACAATTAAGAGACGAAAAAAACAACAACTGGCAAATCGCGCGCGATTTCTCTCTCTCTCTCTCTTAATAAAATACACAAAAATAGCTTGAAATTTTGAAGAAGAAAAAAAACGTGGAAAAGTAAATAGAATAGTAATAAGACGAAACAAAAGCATATTCGGCACGTATAAAACAAACTACAATGACGCGCTTTAACTCAAAAGTGCGTAATCAAATACTAATCATTTATCTACATCCGATTCACACCGTAAATTTTTCATAACGAATGAAATATATTCGGTGGATCAGACATATGCCGCATGCGACCGTGTGATAGAGATAGACAAAGGCCGACCGATGCTGATATGCCCTTGTATGTATGTGTTAATGTTAAATCTTTCGCATTTATTGTGATCTTCGACATGCAGCCGATTCGAATGTAAAATGTGATATGAAACTTTCCATATCGGAGGAGGCGTTTATAGTTCATGTGCTCGTAATACGATCAGCATATTCATTTTGTGGTTGTTTTTATTTGAATAATTTCATTTTCACATTTGGCGAATGCAACGAATGCACCGAGAGGCAAAATCTGGATGTTTGCAATTCAGCGAGCCTTGGGGCTTCTTACCGTCAAAAATGCACATTGTGCGCAATGATACGATAATAAACCGTCTATTTGCCAAGTAAGCGATTCATTATTCGTGTAAATGTGAAGAAATGGTGCGCTTAGTTTGGTCGGTCTTAGTAGCGGGAACGAATAGTGTCGTCGTTGTCGTCATGGTCGTCGTGACGTATTGTTGCCATTTGAAATTTTGTGAACCAACAAACCAAACTCATTGCATAGATATGAGCGATGAGAGATGAGAGACTCGTGTTTATGTACATCATAAATTCGTAAGTGAAAAACAGTACCCAAACTATTCGCACTCGCCATTCCGAGACACACAAAATTCGCCTCTCATCAAATGAAAGAGCCATGCAACAAGCACATACGCTTAGCTCAAAAATAGAGAGAACATCATAAACTAACAGCAACAATAACAACAACAAAGAAAGAAGCCAAAACCGAACATATACGAGAAAAAAAAACCTCAACAGCAACAACAACAAGAGCATACAGCAGTTTCATAAATGAACCAACAAACGAACAGGAAAATGAATCTAATTTGCATTTAATTGGTCCATATTTAGTGTGTTATATGTATATCGCCATAGAAATCCATACATATGAGACGGACGGAACATGAATAAGACTCATGGTATGTAACTACTTAAGAAAATATTTTTATGGAATAATTGAGATCATTATATTTCCATACGCGCGGATTAGACCGGATGAAACAAATTAAATATAAATAGATGTTAACAAGTAATTATTATTAAAATGTAAGAAAACTGAAAAACACAACAAAATAACATATTAGAAGAGTGAACGACGACGACGACGACGACGATGCAAATGACTGAGTGAAATGTTAAAAAGCAAATGCTGGGCAACCACAATCAAATGAACGTGAATAAAAACTGAAACAAATTATAAATTCGTTCACTGCTATAATAAAAACTTTTGCTCCGTGGCAAAGCCAAAACAAAGCCCGCATTTTGGCATTCACATCGATGTGAGTTTTTGCTGGTTTAGCGTCGATAAAAGTTTGCATCGATTGATTTCAATCTCGTTTGGAGTCTTTCATTTCAACTATTTCTCTGTTGCTTTGCAATGTCTTCTTCGTCCTTGAGACTTCCTGATCGAAATAAAAAGTGAACGGATACGACGTCAGTTTGTGTAGAATTTTTCTCCACACTTTGAAATAAGCGTCGACTCTTTGTTTTATTTTGCTTTCGTTTGAAAAATGCTCGCCTTGAAACGGCTCAATCGCAGCCATAGTGCATAATATATGAGACAAATATGACTCGATCATGACAGATTACGATGCTCATCAGTTTCAACTGATGATAATAAATGTGTATTACATCTTCGGAGCAATTTCGAATCGGTTACAAGTGTTGGCGAGACGAAATGCGTTTATACCATGTGTCACCGCAGCCAACACCGTACAATTTATGTGAAATAAAAGCCCATGCATTCCTATTTATATGAAATTAAACGTCTTAAATTTTGTATAGCATTGAGGCAGTTTTCGTACTGGCCAAAATGAACGCGAATTTCGCGCGTTCAATCTCACAAAATATAAATGATTCGTATGCACGCGCAGTAGACGATTTTATGATTAATAATTAAATATTTTATATGCTTAGAGATGTGTGCAATTTAGCAAACTGAACGAGCCGAGTATCACCATCTGAATAAAGTGAAAACGACAACAACAAAAAAAGAGATCCAATTTAAAAATCACAAACACACACACACACACCCAGGGAGAGAGAAAGGCAGCGAGGAATAGGATATATTGTCTGCTTCTTGTGTACGAAAACACCTGAACATGAGCAAAAAGACGATGCGAAAGAGAGTTTGGTGTGGTCGCGCGTACAATTCTACTTTATTTGCATATTACAATGGATGCGTGAATGTGATATCCACACCTAACTGCATCGGCCATACACAACAGACGCAGCAACCAGCACCAGCACAGCACCAGACACATAACACATGAATTATTCAGTCGCAATTCTATTTCACGTTTTTTCTATGCTTTGATATTTTCTCTCTTGTTCACCATTTTTCCTCAATTTGCGTACAATAAATGTATTTGAATTTTCTGTCTTTCTCTTGCCATCTTCCCTCTCTCTCCCTCTCTCTCTCTCTCTCCCCCTCTCCCTTTTTCTCTATACAAATCATATAAATTCGTATTCAAATGGTCCCGGCTTGAGATTAATGACCATCTCTAGCTGTAACTGAACTGACTAGTTCTTGAAATGACAAATCTTCTTACAAATTGACTTTTCTATACGTTTAAATTGGAAGTACACCAAAATTTATAGCGTTTTGTGTGGTATTGTTGTATTTGTGATATGGCAATGAGGTGGAAACGATTTGGACCAATTCTTTTTATGCTTCTTTCAGGAACCACACACTTCTTCTGAATTTTTCGACGAGGCAAAACGCATAATTTTCGGTCATATTTGAATACTCTTCTCCACTTTTTCCCATTTTACCAACTCGATCCGAAAAAAAATTCGGCTTTTGATCGCAGAATATTCATGGAGACGATTCCAATATTAAATTCGTATGGATTTTACAACGTGTTTTTTTTCTATCATCGCTGTCTCCCAAATGGAATATGCATGTGCCTATTTCTAACTGAATAATACCATATCGTAATGAAAAAAAAACTGAAATTTCTCTATTTTGCTTTATAATTCATTTTTTTCGCTGCTCTGTTATTAATTACTTGGCATGCATGGTACATTGCTGCCATGCCGAAATGTATGGGTGGCGCGGAGCGCGCATTTGAAAAGAATATGAACGTTGAAAACTTAATAATAAATCATTTGAATGGTGAGCGCGTAAAAAAAAATTCGGTACCCCTTTTTTAATTTTTCGCTCGTTTTTTCTTGTTTTTTTTTTCATTTTTTTCCTGTTCGGACGGCGGTTCAACTTAAGCGTGTTGAATAAATTGAGGTTGGTGGAACGGTTTGTATCGTATTTACATTTTATTTTAGTCGTTGCTGCTGCTACCCACGTTTGTTGCGTCCATGATCTTTTTTTTTCCCTGTTGCTGCTTTCCGTATGAATGTGTGCTGGGATTTAAGCGGCTGAGAAAAGCAACGATAAAAACAGCAGCCCTCTGTGTAAACGGGAACACATCAGAAGCAACGATAACGTGACATGAACGAAAAATACACATGGATTTTCGTTCCGTGGAAAAATCGAAGCCAACATAAATGGTCCCCTTCGAATTTGGCACCAAACAAAGACAACCAAAACCAAATAGTATCTCACTTTCGAAGTGTGTGTGTGTGTGTGTGTGTGTGTGTGTGTGTGTGTTCGACGAAACTGAAAATATGTATAGAAAGCGAGAGAAAGAGAAACAGAGTCTGAATCACAGTTCTAGCAACAATACGAAAGGATATGTCAGTAATCTAGATTTTATGCACATATTTCGGTGGCGAAAATACATTTTCTTTCTGTTGCCGATGCATCCAGCGAGAGAGCGAGAGAGAGTTGGCTCTTACTGATATCTCTATCTTTATTCGCTCACACGCTCATTCGCTCACACGCTCATTCGCTCACACGCTCATTCGCTGATACGCCTGCGATGGACATTAGCATTAGAGAAGGTAGACGAAACAAATGTAAAAAACGAGTAGAACAAAAAAAAATCATATCGAAAGGAAAGCCAAAGCCAATGCCAAATCCAACAAAACAACAACCAAACAGTGAAATTGAAATGTAAAAAAAGCTCCGAGCGTGCACAACACAGACAAACACACACAACCACACACACTCGCTGAATACATCCAAAATATTTGGATATCGATACGTTCGCGTGCTCACTCACCATAAACGATACATGAAGGTATCCTTTGTTCTAGCTTAATAGAAATAAAAGATCCACAGGAATCCACACATTAATAGACCGATGCGAAAATCAAATCACAAATGCATGAGAATGATAACCAACCAGCATCTCAAATGCATGATGCAATTTATATGACATTGCATTTGCTGCTCTGCTGCTCTTTTTCTCGATTCTTATTCATTCGAAATTTTCCATCCAAATCCTTTGATAATTTGCTCACTCCTGCTAATGATAGAGAGGATCTAGTTTTCCATTTAACAGAGCTCAGCTATCAACTTGCGTTGCGAGAATTCGAAATTGTGAAAGATTTTCCGTAATATTTTTTATGGTTTTCCCTTTTTCGCCATGAACTAATGATGTTCATCAATAAAACTGGGTCGGATAACAAAACAGCAGCACCATACAGAAAAAAAATAAAGTTTCTTCTTTCCATATTGACTGCGGTAAAGCTCTTATGCATTTGCAATGCCTTATGATGTTCCGGATGTCGAACAGACACATGCTCACATAAATATAAATCCAAGAGCAAGCAAATTTTACAAAGCATTGAATGATAATAATCTAGCTATAATTTAAGAAGATGAAGAAGAATGAAAAACATTAAGCCGAAAATCAATATACATTTTCCAAAAAGCCCACGAAAATTGCAGTAAACCGAAGGGAGGACATTTCAAACGAATGCATTCACGTTGAACTTTTGCAAGTGAAAAATTGATTACATTAGAAGAACGCATGTGAGGAGAGCATGAAATGTTTATGCGTATGCAAAAACAACAACAACAACAACAACACCAAGCGAGGAACGATATGTGTAACTGAGTGTGCTGGACGAATTGTTAATGCACACACAGATACTTGGAATAAGAGTTGAGGCGCCACAGAACCAAGTGAAAAAGCCGCCCGAATACTTTTCAACCTGAAAACGAATTCAAACAACGTCGGAAAATAAACGGGATTAAAATTTTGTACATATACCGTGTGCTTGAGTTGAGCGTTGCGAAGTGCCAAGGAGCGTACCGAATGCATCCTGAATGATGAGCGAAAAAGAGCGGTTATTCTTGCATCAGTCATGGGAAAAGTACAGGCTGAGTGTGTGCTGCGTGTGATTGTGTGTATGGTGAAGCGTATCAACCAAACAAATGCTAATGTGATATTTAACACCGTCTCAATGCGTTTTTGCGATTGTTTTCAGCCTTCTTTTCTTCCTATCGAGCTACTCCATTAGTGGAAGCGCCCCGCACATGGCACTCGGAGTGAGTGAGCGAGTAGGAGAGTGTTTGTGTATGTATGTGTTTGTGTGCGAGTGAGTGTATGCGTGTGTTTTTTGCGCGCGTATATGAGACGAAGCGAGACAGAGTGCGAGCGTGTATTCGTGTGCGAAAAACACATGTGAAGTGCGTTAGATTGGTTTTATTTGTGCTTTTCACGAGTTCATACGATGAAGATCGAGGATAGGAAAGGGTTTTTTTTCCTCTGCTCGAACAGTAGCACTTGGACCGATGATGATCAGAGGTGGCGGCAATAATAACAGTAATCATAAACTTGCTTAGTTCGTGTGACTTGGCCGGACCCTTTCAAATGATTTCCACAACTTTCTCCACTCTTTTGGGTACTGCAACGGCTATATATGCCGTTGCTGCGCCTCGATTCGCTTCGTTTCGTCACTGTTCCTGCTTCTACTGCTGCTGTTGCCGCTGTTGCTATTGCTATTGCTATTGCTGTTGCTGTTGCACTCATATTGCCATGTTCGCATTTTCTAGTCAATTCACTTTTCCACATTTTCTATATAATGGCAGCGTGGATCTCACATGGTTCGCTTTGCTGGAGATATTTTCGTACGGAATGCGAATATTTATTGGGAAACGAGTGGAGTATTGGCTGTGTATGGGATGGCGCGCACACGATGGAAAAGTGATAGAAAACATACAGGAACGACGTCGTCGACGACGATGATGATGACGACGGCGGCGGCAGTGGTGGCACTACGACGTGCACGAGTGTATAGTATGTGCATATACAGCGAGCATATTCGATGCTTAACCGTCAACAATGAGTCCGTATTTTTGCCGAATGCAAGCGTGAAAGAGACAACGAAAGAATGAGGAGAGACATTAGTCTAGAGAAGTAATACTTTACTGGAAAACCGTTGTTTTTGCCGTTTTCTGCTTGCTTGTACGATGAACGTCGATCGCTTTTTGCTCTTGCTTTTGCTTATGCTCTGCACACTAATACATATCGTATATGCACCAGAGATGGGCATCAAATCTGGAAAATAAAGCAGCTAAAAATTGGACGCAGCGCTCATTCCGAATCGAATGAAAATTAAGACATTTCGTTGGAACTGCACATTTAAGTGTCATAGCACCAAATTTTCCGTACATTTTTCCCTCGTTGTATAACACCAAGGCGGTCATGTTGCCCAGCTCTGATATGCATGCTCTGTGCTCCTCCGTTCGGTTCGGCTCTATTCTATTCACAATAGAGAAACGGTGTGCATTTTTTCCGTTCAATCATTCATTCGTTGTCTCTACCAATGCTCTGGTTCTCGGGCTTCATGTACGACGAACGTTGTTGTTTTTGTTACTTTTGCCGTCGTTGTACCGCCACCGCCGCCGCTGCTGCTGCTGCTGCTGCTGCTTTATATCGTTTCGGAATTATTCTAAAATGGATATTTGTTGTTGGCTGCTAGTAGTCGTTTTGTTGTTTGGTGAGCCTGAGAAGAGTGTGAGAGACTTAAATGTATATGTGTATATATTATTCGGTGTTGTGTGCTTTTTAAATGGTTGAGAGCTCTAATGGAAAGAAATCTAATATCAGTTTAAAGCGAGACGTCGTGTTGTGTAAAAGTGTAGAAATATTTTTTGTTCAACGTCCGTCGTAACGGTTTTTGTGTTTTCAATCATACACACACAATCGGTTCGGTTCGTCGTTCATTTTAATTCGGCATGTAGTTATAAATTTCGGTTTTTTCCAGAAAAAAATATTTTTTTTATTCTGTCACTCGGGCTCTGTTTATTTTGTTATTTCTCACTTTATTTTCTCGATAACAACACGAATTTTTTTTTTATTCGGACTCGGTGTTTGCAGTCGGCCAAATCTTCTACGTTTATTATTATAAAATGCACGTACACTGAATTTTCTGATTACACAGGACACATTTTAACCTGTTAACAAAACGCAGATTCCGTCAATTTTCATATCAGTGGCCAATCGCCAGATCAAGCGCTGCAATTGCAACTGCAGCACGCATCCCATCGTGTGATAGTCAATGGTGGTTAAAGTAGAAAGTGGATAAAAAAAAGCCGAACAAAAAGTATAGAACGAACGAGGCAAGCAAGGAAGCAGCAGAATAAAAAAAATTATAGCGGCTAACAACAAAGCAACAACAAAGAATCGAGTGTGTGCAAGTGCATTGTAATGTGCGTACAAACACATATTTTTTGGTATACATAACGATCCTTTATCACATGCCTGTGGTGTTTTGTGTTTTATGGATGATTGTGCGTTATTGATTTTAGAATAGGCAAAAATACGAACTCCATCAGGTTATCGAGTGCATACTCAAAGCCTAAATAACAAACACACAAAAAAAAAGTTCAACGCAAGAATGCAAAAACCGACGAAAAAGCGATAAAAACATTTATAGCTTCTGTTGATGTGTTGTTGCTTGGTATTAGTGGTGAAGAGAACGAGCGACAGGGAAAGAGAAAAAGATCCCATGCACGCTGAAAAGTGATAAAATACACAAAGCAAACTAGCTATCGAACAAGAGACAGTGCAAGAGTGAGACAGAGCGGGAGAGGGAGAGATAGAGAGTGAGTGAAAGCGCGCAACGGACAAAAGGAAGAAAAGTGCATAGTGTGCAACTTAATGCACCTACTAAAACACATAAAATTGCAAAAAGGGTGATATTTCTCCCTGTAATCGATGCCATTTGATATATTTGCCTGCTTAAGCCCGATGCGTTCCCGTTCACTTTCGGCATTCATGTTGTATGTGCTGTGCATTTGAGCCATTTCGATACCCGTCACAAATACAGCGCATAACAAGTGCATCGGCCATTGAATGCAATCACCAAACGGCAACAACAATAGCCACTCCACTCTCTCTCACGCACACACACACACACACAAACACACACACACGAAAAAGCTAAACGAGCAAAAAAGTAAGCTGACTGACTTTTCATGCCAGGGCTCATGAATGACATTGTACTCTTGTTAAAGTTAACCGAACACCGAATAACACGACCAGATAAAATTTTACTTTCTTTTCGGCCACTCGAGAGCACGAGGGCGAGTGGGAAAAAAGGAAGAGCATTCGATGCAGTGAACACAATCAGCAATCGAACAACTCAACTGAATGACACCGTTCTATTTTGTAATTTTATGATCCACTTAAGCACAACGCAGGCTAAAAACATCGTTGACATAGAAAAATCGGTTATAATCGAATGCATTGATTTTTGCATGGGTCATCGGTTTTTGTTCCTCAATCGAACCATAGGTGACGCAAACACGACCTGAGTGTAACGAACCGGAAAACAGACGGAATAAGAACAATTTTTTTTGCGTGTGTGTGTGTTGAAATAAGATAGATTCAATAGCATTTTAAAAGAAATAGAATTATGTCAAAAACAACTCCGGTAGCGTCACCGTCGCCACCGATGCGATCAGCAAGTCGACATCAATCACCTCAAATCAAACACACTCTTTCGGATTCATCGACACATCGTAAATCTTCAGAGCTTATCTGCGATTCACCAACCGATTTTCAATCGCTCGCCACAAAATCCACCGATGCGTATCAAGATGATGAACAATTCTCCGCAAATTGTAAGGAACAAATGCCCATTTGGCAAAATGTCAATTGCTTCAAAAAGATTTTAATCCATCTCCTCGAAAATGGTATCCGGCTTTGAGAACGCCTTTTTTCGCGTGAAATCGATTAAAATCTTGAGAAGCCTCCGACCTTTGCCGGAATAAGAACAAAAACAAATGCATATTTTATTGCTTTTTAGTGTCAACACCTACAATCGATATTGATGCGGAAAATATTTGCGATAAAATCACCGTGAATACGGCTCATCAGCAGTTTTGTCTTCGTTGGAATAATTACGGTCGAAATTTGACAAATGTGTTCGATCAATTGCTACAAAATGAATCGTTTGTTGATGTAACACTGGCCTGTGATGGTCAATCGATAAAAGCTCATAAAATGGTGTTGTCCGCATGTTCGCCGTATTTTCAAAGTTTATTCTTCGACACTCCGTGTCAACATCCAGTCATCATAATGCGTGATGTTAAATGGACGGAACTGAAGGCGATCGTTGAGTTTATGTATAAAGGTGAAATCAAGGTGAGCCAAGCCGATATTGGTCCACTGTTACGTGTCGCTGAAATGCTAAAAATACGCGGACTGACCGAAGTTAATGGTGAACATGAACTCAATTCTGAAACGAAAAAAATCCATTCAGACAGTCCACGGCCGTTGTCCGAGCACCGAGCTGAAATGCCATCAAATAAAAAATCCCGACCACATAAAAGACTATCCGGCGAATGGGACGAAACCCAAAGCAACACCTCACCACCGTTGGAAAAACATCGGCGATCAAAACGATCGTCGCCCGTATTCGATCGACACTCAACTGACAGCCCAAGAATTGGTAATAAATTTTCACATGCAACACAACTGTGCTGAACGATCAATTTGCCAGAAAAATCTCTTCTTCTTTTTTTTTGCTAATGTCTGCATCTAATGCAAGCGTTGAACTATTGGAAGCTACGTTTTGCGCCAAAATATTGAACGAAACCAAAAAAATACTGTTCGAAAGTTGTGATATTCTTTTAGACAGATTTTCAAGATTTCCATAGTTTGTGTATTTCAAATTGTTTTCCGAATTTTTCTGGCATGAATTGACGTTTGCCACAATTTGTTAAGAAACAACAAATTCGTTGGTGCTTTGTCAAAATTTAATCCGTGAAACGCTAACACTTCAGATACGGCGACGGCAAATGAATTTACAATAAATACAAATGCTGCACAGTCAACATCAGCAACGCCAAAAATCCGAAACAATATCTCACCATCATCTACAGCTGGTGGGCGTCACGCAAATACCATAGGCACTACACTGTTCCCAATATCATCACAACCAGCCGTCGATCCGCTGGCGACTCTTTCAAACACAGAAGAAATGGAAATTAAGCCTGGAATTGCCGAAATGATTCGAGAAGAAGAAAGGGTAAGTTTCAGAATTCTTTTATATTTTCTAGGAAAAACTAAAACGGCTCGATTATTTATTAAACGAGTAATTTCGCCGCGAAAATTCATTTCATAAATGAGTTGAATAACATTTAAATGAAAATCAATAAAAATACCACTTATCCTAAGTACTTAGTTGAAGAGCAATTCAATTGAGGAGAAAAAAAAATTCTATCATCCAATTATTAAATTCGAAATGGAATATTCAGGTGAAAGTACTATAATTAAAAAGTTCTTATATTGCAACGACACAAGAGATTTACTTGGAAAACCTTGTTTCAATTTGAATGAATTTTGAATTATCGAAATTACCCAATATAAGAAATTTAAACCAGTTTTTTTTCGTCCATAAACTACATTTTAATGAAGAAAATTGATATGTGAACAATCTAGTCTAATTTTAGTTGGGAAAATGAAAAGAAGAAAAACTTTGAAAAAACAACCACTACAACTACAGTGGTCTTCTAAAAATTATCGAACTATTTTTCATTTTAGTTTTCATTTAAATAAATCTCCCATTTAATTTCATTGGTGATCGGGTTTGATTATTGTTTTTCTTTAGTTTCCGGTCGATAGCCAGTCGCTTGATAGAATGAATCGTTATGTCGACGATTTCATAGCATGGAATTCATTTTGTTGCATATCACAATTTAAAAGACAAAGAAAAATACAGGCAAATGTTGCGCAGCGCGTTTGCGATGTGACAGAACCACAATCCAATCGAATCCATCCAATTTTGAAGCATATTTATTTGTCTATCCATTTCTATTGAACTTATTCATATTACACATATAATGAGTCAATTATTTATACCATCTAATTGTCTAATTGGGGTTCTTCATGTACAAGTACATCGCATTTGTGTCGGACGATTGTATTGCTTGTCGTCGAAACAATTCTATATATTCTTCTTTTAACATTCGATTATTATATTTAAGACAAAAAGTGTTTTTTTTCGTCGCATTCTATATTCTTTTTCATTCAATCAAATGATTTTTCCACGATGTCGTGATTCCATTTAAAACTTTTTTCCACTATTTATGTTGTTGAAAAAAAAAACCGACATATTAAGTATTCATAGAAAAAACTATTGCTACATGACGAAGGAGGATGATGACAAATTTCATTTTGCTTTTACATACAAATAAACCTTTGAGAAAAAACGATTTAAATGTATTGTTTGAGAAATAAATGTCGCTTTTTTCCACTTTACACGTGCACCTTTGATCCCAAAGTAAAAAGATTCAAAGTACAAAAACGACATGAGTTCGCCAGCCAATGAGGAAATACTAGACGTCCAATTCGAGTGACGTCCTTTTTGATTCACGCAAATGCTCTTGGAAATGTAATTATTTTTTTCGTCGGGACATCATGTCTGCTTCGATTGGTCATATTTGAATTTTTAAAAACTCTTCGAGTTTTTTTTTTCCTCACTTTAATTGAAGGGATGTGTTATAACTTTTTGTTCGATTTCGTTCATTTTTTTATTTTCCAATCGCTTAATTTTCATGTATATCCAAAATATATTTGAACATTATGATTCATTTTTTGAACGCTTCAACCAAAGAAATGTCGATGAAATATGAAACAACGATAAATTGTAGTCATGTTAAACTGACGAAATTTATTTTTTCACATTGAATTTCTAGATAACCTTTTTTTTTCTGGTATATGTGTGTGTGTACATGTAGAGTGTATACTTAATGAGTACTTCGAAATAAGACGTCTTTCGAACTAAGTTATTCATGAAAATTACAGCATTACTTGGAATATAGGACCTCATTTTACTGTCTCAAATTCATTAATAATATTCACATAAAAAAGTCGTCACCTAAATGGTATTTCATTTTTAAATACCGACTTGATTGGATACACATAAAAAAGGTCGAAATTTTCCATTCAATTTTCAATTTTTTACCCATTTGGACTATAGCATTGAAGCACTTGGTCATTTAGTAGGAAAAATAATTTGAAAACTTTAAAGTGTAAATTCAACATTAAAATTCAAAGTCATTTATTCAGATGCACACGTGTGTGTATTGTACATGCGCTGATGTGCGTGAGAAAGAAAGAGAAAGAGTTTAAGTAGAATTCAGAAATAAAAAAAAGCTTGAAAAAGTAAAATTCAAATGTGGTATGCATCATGTAATAAATTCAGGTGCGTTTCCTGCCTGAACAACAAAGGTCATTTCGACGCTTTGTTAATATAACATTAATTACATTTTATGTTATTTTATTGATGTTTGCATTATGCTGGAAAATGGACGATTGGCAGCAGTTACAGCAACATAACGACCACAGCGCACGGTGTGTGTGTGTGTGTGTGTGTGTGTGTGTGTTATGATTTCATTGCCATTTCGCGCGCCGCCAAGAATTTCCATTTCGGATATTTCACACGTACCATTTTGCATCGGTGGCGTTGCTATTTTCGATTTTCATTTCTTTTTTCGTGTCCTGAGTTCTGTACTGCAAATGCTTCAGCCCAGTACGATTGCCTTCAGCACGACACTGCCGTTTCATTAAGGAAGTGATGTAAGCAAATGTATTTCACTCATGATTTGGTTTTTCTTCATTTCTGGCCACCTTCGCCGCAGTCGTCACCACCGTTATCGTTAAAGTGATATTCAGTGCACAGTATGTTTGAACGACGGTTCATATGGTGCAATTCTGTATACGTATTTGAACGTGAGAATTTTATACATCGAAATGTTGATGTTCTTTTCCCCTCTCCCTCAATGCTTTTTTCGTTGTTTTTTGTTTGATACATACATATATTGCATTATTACAAATTCTATTTTTCCACTTTCATCAATACTCATTTGGATTCTCCTTAGCGTCGGGCGTCGGGCTAAGGAGTTAAGGCATATAGCATACATGCTATATTCGTTAAATTAGCTGAACAACTTTACGCGAAAATATATATATGTATTGAGCTATGAGCGTAGAGTATTAGTATCCAATAATATAGGCAATAAATTTTTATAAGACGTTACACGTATTTTTCACGTCACATTCATGCAGCCACTAGTTATTCATTGCGGCAAGAATGTGCGAGCGGCAAATATTCTGAATTATAAAATGAAATTGTTCGCTTTAAATCACGATGTGGCCCAATATTTAATTCGTTTGCTTGCACAAATGTGAAAAACCATGCCAAACCATATTTTATTCGCATTCACAACTAATTTCCAAGAACAAAAACCAGCGGGCGTTAGAACGAAGAAGGAGACGATGCAAAAAAAAAATCAAGCATGGAAGAACGAATCAAGAATCGGGATATCGTAACAAAACTTAAGTGTGCGGCTTTTTGTGTGACGTTTTAATATGCACCTTCAAAAGACATTGAAATTGCCGAAAGCCAAATCTACACTATTCCACCTTCGCTGGTGCAATAACATCATCGCATTTACACTCGCTCGCTACACACACATACACACACACACACACAACCACGCTAGCTCATCGAGATTTGTACGAAGCAACAGCCATTCGAAACGTACGCTCGTAATCCGTTTGGTATCTTCTTGTAAGTTGCAGGTGTGGTTTTCTTAGCCTTTTAATATTAATCGCAAAATAAATGAAAATAAAGAAAATGCATGGAAACGCTTGCTCGTTTGCGCCACTCTTAACTTGCCGAGCATTTGAAAAATCGAGGACATACACACAACCTGTGATATAAAGTTGTGCACAAACAGGGCTATGCAATTTCCGGCACTTCTTCACTCACTCTTCCTTCGCAATTGTTGTTGTTGTGTTTTTTCTTACTTTCTTTCAATTTTTTTTTTCATTATTTTCTTCGAGTTGAAATGGCGGAAATTCACATGCAGACTTTTCATTGATACTCGTGCATTTTTTTGTTCGTTGTGTGCACATTCTACGTGCTGCCGACTGATTATCAAAATGGCACTGAATATGTGCGCTCGAACGAGCAAAAGCCATGCCTTGCTCAATAAAATATCGGGTTATTTTTAATACTAATAAAATATATTTGGTGCATTTGCCACCCTTATGCATATTTCATGCATTCTTTCGTGAGCGCACACCTCACATACGTTTTATCGGTTTTGGTTTCGTCTCTGTCGTTACCGTCGTCGTCTCCGTTTTTGTTCGCATAAATTCTTTCGTCTTTTCTGGTTTCAATTTCATTGGAAAAATGGCAGCTTGTGCACGAGCCTCATTTCGAGTGTGTCGAATCATTAGAATATTTATACAAATTTGGGGCATGACATTAATGCCGCCGAATAGAGCAATCGAAATTTAATGGTGAACTAAATGAAAACCCAATATCCAAATTATGGTAAATTGTACGGGCAAAAGCGAACGGGCAAATAGAAAACGGCGAAAAGGGGAGCAGAGAGGGAGAAAGCGAAGGAACGAAAGCGTTTATTTTCGCTTGCGTACTTCCGTAGTCGATTTGCATATAACAATTTAGTTTTATTTAGAAAGAAAAGCGGAACATGTATGAATACATTGCAAAAGAAACGATTTCAATTTCTCAATCCGATTTGTGTGTTCGAGCCACCTAAAGTTGCATCAGAAAATCCTTGCATATCCTTATTGAATTGTCTTTAAGGCAGTCAGTGTGTGGCAACGGAAAAACAGACTTGCTTAACTTGCAGCTGACGAAAAGTAGCGATCACGACCTCCACCATCACCATATGTTCCGGTGAAATGCAAACACTCGATTCAAAACACTTAAATTCTAAAAATATGCTTTATTAAATGGTGATGTGCACGAAAATTTATTTACCCATTTCGAAACCGATCCAAATGCTGCCACCTTCGCTGTTCGCCTGTTTCTGGTGCTCCCTTAATATTCGTTCTCCGTTTGAATTTGTTTACCTTCTTCGGATTCAACATTTGCACAAAACAAAAGTTTTGAATGCCACAAAATGCTAGAGAAGTGCACCGATATATTATTATAAACATCGGTGTACGTGTGCCTGATTGCTGTCAGCGTCAACAGTCCTTAATTAAAAAGTTGGTATTCTGAATTTAAGTCATATTGAAATACTGAAACTGAATTTATGCAATTAATTTTCTATAAACATCGAATTATTACCCCTCTCGTACACCATTCCCAATCCATTGTGGACGATCAATTTTTAATGAGCACTCGATTCATTAAAACAACTGACCGCTGTGGAAACTATTTCATCGCCATTTTCCAGTAATTTTTTTTTCAAATTCATTTTTACTTTTCCGTACACAACGTGTCAAGGGAAAGTATAGGAATTGGTCCCGAAAACTTTTTTTTCGCAAAATTAGCTTAGATCATCATAAAAACTCATGAAACGCGTAGAAAACGCACTTTTTGAGACACTTTTCCGTTCGTGTGCCGTCGTCGTTGGTGTTTGTTAACACGATAACTCAAAAAATAATTGAGGTAATCAAAATCTGGAAATGCCAAAAGTTTTGTATCCGAAAAACTTAGTTTAAGTTCGAAGATGAGCCATTTTTGATTTGATCCTGGGGTACTTGCTCCAAAAAAAACCTCAATTCAAACTTTCTGGGATTTCATTTTTTGGGAGAAAAATAAGATTCTGAAAGCTTGAAACCAATCGGAATCGATTTACGGGTACCTCTCATACAAATTTTTTGAAATTTTGACTAAAATTACCGATTTTTCACTTTATTTTCATTATTATATTTTCACTGCTTTTATTTCAAGAAAATTCACAAAAAATAACCAAAAGTACCTACGGACAACGCAGGCCAACGGTACGGAAAAGTTCGGGATTACCAATGTAATTCTTTTTATTTATTTATCATTTTATTATAATGAATTGTTGAAAGAAATTACCTATAAAATTATGATCATGATATTATTCATAATTTTCACGCTATCAATAATTATTAATATTATTGTTCTGATAGCATATATAGCTGCATTATTTAGCAAATAATTGTTTATCAATGTTTTAACACTTTCTGAGTCTGAGACGATATTTAACTGAGACAGACAGATAAAATCGCATTTTAATTATGCTTTTTCAATACAAAAAAAGACCATTACATAAATACTGTGTGGAAATACATGATGGCTTTTCGTAATATGCGAATATTTCATCATTTTTAAGTTGTTGTTGTTATTATTGGTTCTTTTTTTGTTGCTGTCATGGGTCCGATTCAAATGGGGTTTCCAGATAAACTGATTAATTGTGATTTGGCCGGGTCGGAGAAGAAAAGTGACAACGCATATATATAAATTCCAACTAGATTGAAACGAGCCCGAAACGAGAGTAACAAAATCGATGTTAATGAATAAATAAAGTGCATTAATTGTGTCTAATTAAAATGGATCCGCAACGATGGAGAGAGAGAGAGAGAGGCGGAGGAGAGAGAAAAAAAACAAAGTCATCGAAATACAACTACTTTTTCAAAGTATATCGATGATTGTTATCGAATATTGGTTGTAAATCGTTGAGTTTTCTTTGTGTGTGCAACGCGCGTGGCATGAGGCATATATAAAAAAAAATTTCTGATCCAAGTCGATGTCAAACACATTGACTCGCATTAAGTTAAATGATGACAATGACAAACATATACTATATTGAATGTTGAATGTTGAATGGCTAAAATCCGCCACTACCTGTTGTATATGCTCCATACGATTTTGCAATGATTCACTAATTAATCGCGAAATGACTCTCTTTCACACAAATAAATTGCACTTATTTAACATTTTGAATCAATTCAAACGACAGAAGAGATGAGAGAGAGAGAGAGAGAGAGAGAGATGAAAAATGGTTGAGAATTCATTCATTTATCCTCTATCTCTTTAGCTTGCTTGCTTGTTAGCACTACTTCCACATTTTTTTAATGATTTAATTTTATTCAATGGCTTCCACTTATTACCTAATACGCGATATGTTGTAGCTCACATAACAGCGACACAATCAATTAGGTAACAGTCGATCGTATACCGGCTGTGTTTCTTTCAGCAAACTCTCTCTCTCTCTCTCTCTCTCTCTCTTCTACCTCTGGGTGTATGAGTTAGCAAGCAGGAACCAGTCTGCATCTCTATCCCCCCTCTCTCGCTCTCTCGATTAGAATTAATAAAGTTATTTGCTTGATCTGAATCCAATTAAAGTTTATGCTTTGTGACTAATGAATCAATCAATATGTACTAAGTGTCTTGTTGTGAATGCGTCACATCGGTTTAAGTGCAGCGCCGTTTTCTTATGATTTCCATGCATCGTGTACGCGGCGACGGCGATGACGGTGACGACGACAACCGACATTTCAACGATTGACTTTTTAACACAATCAAGCAATATCATTTATGTCGTATAATTGATAATTGGTATGCATGTATTCAATGAAAACTGAATGCATACACACACACACACTCTATGCTGCTCGACTATATTTTCATTTTACTTTTTCACTCATCTTCCGCTTTACCTCTCTCTTTCCCCCGGCCGTTCGTTGACTGTGGTGGTATTTCTAGAAAGCGAAACATTTCGTAATAGATTTCCTTCGAAAAAAATTGTGTCCAATTTGGCGGTTTCATTTTTGCATACGAATTTCGGAGCAAACAAAATGACCGAGAGAACAAATCAATGGTATTTATTTTAATTAGTGATATATGCGCAATTTGTTGTACAAATGAAGACGTTTTCTTCCAATGAAAATTATTTATTTCCGACAAAATCGTTTACTCTGAAATATTCATAATTTAATGTGTGAGCGCGGAATATACAAAGCCAATTACATACGTATATATCATCAGTCATGTCGACGGCCATTTTTGACACGCTATTTCAGTTCCATGCTCGACCGAAAGCCAATTTTATCCAAAATAATGACAAGAAGAAGAAGAAGAAGGAAAAAATTATTCTCTAATTGTGTAATGAGCTCAATGTGAATATTATCGAAAATGTCTCAATAAACACCGGCCCCGTTATAAGACAAGAATAAGAACAGTACTGTGAAATATAATTCACGTGCACATTAAAATTCAGAGTTTTGACGCCAGACAATGAACAAGCAATTCAAGCATAATGTACATGATATCTTTTCATCCATAAATAATGAATTCGTTGTTTGTATGTATGCTCTTATTAGCGCTTTAAATTCAAATGATGGCCCACGAAGGTGGTGATCGATGGATTAAAATGTATTTTCAATGCTTTGCTTGTCGTCTTGCCTTGGAGAGAAGAAAAAAATGGTAAATAAATGTATCAAACCAGCAACGAATCAACAACCACCACCAACAACACCAAGAATACACGAGATTATTTAATGATTCACGCTGGATAGCATGGATAAAATGAAGAACGAAAGAAGTACAAGCGATAAATTTTTAATTAAAAATTTTTGTTTGACCTTTTAAAGTTACCGTGCTAAGAGAGAGCAAGAGAAAGAGATGGATGAGTAAACAATATAGTTTTCAAAGACGATAAAATATAAAAACAAAAAATACTTGGCGCTCATTTCAGTTGCATGTGAATAATAACTGTTTTCAGGGTGTAGAGAGTATATATCTATTAAAATAAATCTTCGCAGTGCTCAGTTTTTTTTTCGGACTGAAGTGGAGATGGTGGAAGTGGCAGCAGTTGCGGTCATGGTAGATATTCATTCTCTGTCCTTTGTTTGTTGTTCGCTCTAAATGGAATCGTGGCGAAGACGAATACACGCGTCTCGATATAATACATATAATAAATAAATTTGGAAAATTAAAATCCACCCCATCAGCCAAGAACATCGACCAACCAAAGAACGAAGCAAAGAAATGCACGAATCCAAAATAATGACGAACAACAGAAAATTGATATTAATACTAATCTGTTACAAACAAAACAGACGAACAAAAAATTGTTTGTTTTTTTTTCTTCTCTGTATTCATTTTTATAATCAACAAATGGATTGAATGTCTTCATTTCAGTGATGTTTGCGCTATGTTGTCGCTACATTTTCTTCTATGCATTACGATTTCGTTGTTTTTTCGTTATTATTTGTAGATATGTATGTGAGTGCGTATCCGAGCGCGCGAGTCCTGCGTCAATTCTATCTCTATCGATGTGTCTGCGTTATGTATAATTTTTTTCATTTGATTTTTCCCCTTTTCTCTCTTTGTGTTGTGAATTTAATTATGATATTTTATACGTTTACGTAGAGTATTCGTCGCCACCATTCAAACCAATATCCGATTACTCCATTGGCCATCGCTGTCTATCAAAGTAAATTAAAAAAAAATTATATATATAACGCAAATACAGCGGCACTGGAAGTGCAATTAAAAAGAAGGAGAAAAAAAGAAGAAAGAATCACCCTCTGGTATATACCGAGTCAGCAACAAATAACAATTCATCGACAGACAAGTGAGAGTGAAACCAAAAAGGGACACGAACACAACAGAAACGAACGAACAAAACAGAATTTAAAAAAAATTGGACAACCTCTCGCTAAAATATTTATAAAAGTCCATATTTTACCATTCGTTGTACATTTTTGTATTTAAATTTAATACGAACATCACATAGCTAAATCTATGAGATTGAATTTAATAAATGCGCGCGCCAAAAGAATGAAGACGTGTCACTGATGAACAAACAGTGTTAAAAAAAATTACAACAAATACGTATCGCATACAAATACACAAAACCAGTGAAGAAGAAACACACTGGACACATGGCGAGCGCACACACACACACACACACAAACAAAGATTCAATGGAAACACACAAAAAAAGAGTTCACCGAAAAAAAAAATTGAAAATGAAAAACAAAGGAACATAGGGCAGAAAATCGTGTGTACGCGTTTGTCCAACAAAAGCGAACGTCCAAGCTTTCAACCCTTTAAATGTTTCTTTCATATTAATAAAATATTAAATGCGTTATGAATGAAATAAATTAAACGAAAGGCAACGGGAACAGCACACCACTGCCACCAGTCAGAGAAAAGCCATTTAACGTCAGTATGATAAGAATAAAAAGTGAAAGTTGATAAACCAAAAGAAAAGTAAATGTATACATAGAGCTAGAGAGTTCGGTAGATTGAAACGAAAACAGAAAAGCAAAAGGCATCTATAAAAAAAGGCAGCGCTGCTAAAATAAATTACCTAAAACAAAAGAAAATGGTTTGGTGGCGGTTTTAGTGCATGGAGGTGATTTTTTTCTCTGTTCTTCGGCCGCCATCACATTAATGTTATTCACATTGGCAAATGTGCCTCTGTCTCACCCTCATACCATCTCCACCCCACAGACATAGACGAACCGACTCTAATGAGAGATGAGTGGCAGCAAATAATGATAATATGAATGTCCGAGAATGAAAACGCAACTTCTATTCACAACACATATAAGTGAAACAAAAATAAAAAAAATTTATTGAAATGAAACAACAAAATCGAATTTTTTCAAAGT
>NW_022601391.1:1733439-1784518 GCF_009176505.1 Sitodiplosis mosellana
ACTTTGAAAAAATTCGATTTTGTTGTTTCATTTCAATAAATTTTTTTATTTTTGTTTCACTTATATGTGTTGTGAATAGAAGTTGCGTTTTCATTCTCGGACATTCATATATATATTGTACACGAGTGTACATGGACAACGGCTATAAAACAAAACCGAATTTTTTCTCCACTCTCTCTTCAATGTGTTATAACATCGGTAATATCTCGACGTCGATTTTTTTTACTGCCTCCGCTGCCGCTTACGGTGCTGTTGCCTGGTTAATGGTTTGATGATATTTTTTTTCGCTGTGTCTTACCCTCTCTCGTTCTCGCTCGTTGGCCGCTATTTATCTGTCTTTCGGCATTTTCACAAATATTACACAATTTAATGACCATTTCTATCGTGTAGCCGGTATTGTTGTGCCATAACCCATTATTGCCATACCTTATGTTCTTATTTAATAATATTATTATGAATAGAAAAAAAATTCGGTATCTCTGTTCATTTTCGTTGTTATTGTTTCGTTTAGGAATTTTATGATCAGTCGTTTTGCTGTGGTTTGCATGCGACTGCTTTCCCTTGATTTGTGTTTTTTTTCTCTTTGGTTTTGTTGTACTCAAGTATATGTCTCTTGTAATTTCGGTTGGTTTTAATCATTCCATTGGAGACGATGATGGTTTTCAGTCCAGTACCAATAGCAAATGGATAAATAAATACTTTGTGCATACTAAAATTTGCGAGTTTAGTGAATAATATACGAATTTGATGGGACTCACAGAAATTGCGAATCTTTTATAATGATTATCACAATGAATTTTAATTTCTGGTTGGAAGATGTGTATTTTGTTTGCGAAATGAAACAGTCGGATTGGAAATCTCATGGAAAATGGTGTAATTATATCGAAGAATAACCGATTTTTCCTATCGTCAATAGGAACAAAAAAGGGAAATTAATTTGAATAGGAAACAGAAGAAAAAAGACTTGGAATTAATTCGTATAATTCTTTTTTTCTCGTGAATTATAAATAATTTCATCGTGTTACAGACTTCCCTCCATGAATGTGGGCCGTTATTATGTGTACTTTGCTGACAACAGCCGAAAAAAAAGAAACAATGGCATTTATTCTTTATGAAGATACACATAAACACAATGAGAATATTTTTTTGGGCTTGGAAATATTTGGTTTTAACTTAATTAATATGTTTGTTTGATGTGTCGATTTCGATTTGTCGAGTCCGTCGTATCATTGCCATTGGCTGCCGATATTTTTAGGTGTGAGTTTACTTGAGCACACACAAAATGTTCAATTTTTTTTTTATTTATGTCACAAAATAATTTCGAGACAGTCTAAACACATATACACACACACACTATTTCGTAATGTATCAGCAGATCGGTTCGTTCGACAGACCCCATTTATCACATGGGCTAGTTATGAATTTTCAAAATGAGAACACGGAAACGGATTCCGATCAATAGAGAAAGGAAGTAATTTTCATTCCATACATATTCATTTGTGTTATTATATGTATAGGAAATGTTGTCGGGAGAGATACACAGTGAGAGCGACACACTCAACCCATTCTAGTGTGTGTGTGTGTGTGTGTGTGTGACACCAAGACCAAGCACCGTTTCATCATCAAACTCATGTTTGTTATTCACGCAGTCACCTAACTGATGGATGTTTATTTATTCGCCACAATTCAAATTATATATCAATTAAAGATAATTACCATTTCTTCAGATGGAAAACATTCTTTCTCGTATTCAGTATTATCAATTAAACGCGCATAAAATCTACTTATCAAGTTTTAGCCAACAACTTGAATTACCGTTTCAATGAAACACAAAAGAATACATTTTTATTGCTAATAAAATATGTATTGTGTGCGTGTAATGTATTTGTTACAAATGTACTAAAAATAAGCAATTTTGAATTCCGTTTGCAGGCAAAAGTTCTGGAAAACGCACAGACATGGCCGGGTGTTCCATCGACAAATGCTTTGGCGGGTAAGTTGACCTACAAACATTTTTTTCTTCTTCTTTCAAACAACGGCACTCCTTTATCAATGCATTAAGCGAACAATTTCCAATGACGATTTCACTACAGAAAGCTATCAATACCAATTGCAATCGATGTGGCAAAAATGCTGGAGTACAAATCAAAATCTGGTGCACAATTTACGATTTCGCGAACGTGGCCCATTGAAATCATGGCGCCCAGAAACGATGGCCGAAGCGATTTTTAGTGTTTTAAAAGATGGTTTATCGCTATCGCAAGCAGCACGAAAATATGACATTCCGTATCCGACATTTGTACTGTACGCAAATCGTGTGCATAATATGCTTGGACCATCCATAGAATCCGGACTAGATCTACGGCCAAAGGGAAGAGGTAGACCACAACGCATTTTACTTGGAATTTGGCCAGATGATCACATAAAAGGTGACTCTCTCACTCTCCATCTCATGCACACACATTCAATCAACAGCTGATGTCTTATTTACAAACAACCATTCCTTCTACTATACTACTATATGCATCATTTTCCTTCCCTATTACACAAATAAAAGGTGTCATTAAAGCGGTTGTGTTTCGTGATGCAAAGGATTTAAAAGATGATCCCAGCATACATTTGGCAGCGGCGGCTGCTGCAGCAGCAGCGTATGGCCGGCACTCGGTAAATATTTTCAAGTATTTTTTTTTTTAGCGCAACGCAATTGTTCTGTTTCCATTTTTCTGAGTGTCTTTTTGTGTTTGGTACATTTTGAAAACATGGCTTTCCGTAGCCGGTGTACCCGTTTCATGATGGTGCAATTCCTGGTTTTCATTCATCTCCAAATGGTCTGATGTCGTCCAGTAGCGGAGCTAATGACTCTATTTCTTCCGAAGCAGCCGTTGCTATGGCGGCTGTGATGGGGCTTCGGCAACAACATCTAAATGCTGCCGTCGCCAATCAACACCACTCTGAATCCGATTTATCAAATTTTAACCTACGCTCAGGTAAATGAATGCGATGCAATTCTACAGAATGGTTCATTTTGCTACTATTTGCACCTTTTGCATACCACTTGAAATATATCATGATCAATAGAGTGCAACATTGCGAAAAGTTAATTAAAACGAAATGAATGTGATTAGATAGCGGTGGTGTAGGATGTTTGAAGCAACCGAAATTGGGATCACCCGCCACATCTAGTCAACCGAGTAGCCATGAAATGAATTTTCCCATGCCACGATTAGCATCACCAGCTATGCCAAACATTCACAGCATAAGCGGTCTGTCGAGCTTGCATTTGATGCAACAACATAATTTGAGCGGCAACGGTGATCTTATATCGAATCGCACCCGAAATCGCAGCAATGACTCGAGAACTCCACCGCATACCGAAATATCAAAGCATTGCCACACCGAATCCATAGGTCGAAGTGATAAAACATCGAGACACTCGAATACAATGGAACAACAGCTCAAACACCTCAGTAAAACCGCCTCAAGCAGCAACAACAACAACAACAACAACAATAACAACTATAAGGAAACATCGGTAAGACCGTAACTCTTTAGCGTCAAGCTTACTTTTTTGGGCCACATTTTTGATGAGGTCTTCAACAAAACTCGAACATAAAATATGTTGAGCCGCCCAGAAAATCAATGATTCATTTCCCGGGTTTCCAAAAGCTTATACAATTACCTAATATTTTTTTTGGTTGAAATGTATTCAAGTAGAATTGAGTAATGTATTCAACTATTTCTTTGAAACCTTCGAAATGATTTTTTAAATTTTAGTTGTATTTTTTTCGATTCAAGTCTAGTTTAACAGTGAATACCGGGCCATATTTTCCATCTTGTTTAATTGACTGGCGATTTCAATTTTTTTTCTATTCATTTTACGAAAAAGGATCACGTGAGCAGTCCGAGTGCAGAGAAGCAAATTAATTTCCCAATCGATGATTTTGATTCGGTTGGTGTTGATATTGCAATCAATGGACTACCATTCAAATCATCTTTACATGGATTTTTGTCATCAACATCGCCCAACGAAGATCCTTCACCTTTGTTCACCGACGAACTTAACGATTTCGATGAATCTGAGGCCAGTCCAAATTCAAACACAAGAGATAAAATCAAGATTGAACCATTGACCGAATGTCGAGGTCAGTAAACATTCGACACAAATGCAGCTAAACTACACTAGATTTTCAACGATCGTTTTTTAATCTTTATTTCTATCTGTTAATTAATTTGGTTTAAGCTGACATTCCATTGCGAACAGTAGTTGTTTGGCATTGATACCAATTTCAGTTTTAAGTTTCAAATATGCTTTAGTTTGTTTTTATTTTTCAAGAGAATTTGGCTCATACTTTTCGACCGAAAACATTTAGTTGTCCTAATCCAATTGAGGTGCTTTGACCCTTCGACACATTTTGAAGGAGCTCTAATTAGATAGGATAGTTTTGATTTTGTGGTTTAAGCAATTCTTCAGACAGAGAAAACTACCACTCTATATGGCTATAGCCATCGAGCTGTATAAACTGCAAAATATGTCTATTCCAATTGAAAAGTATGAGTCGAATTGGACCGATCGCTCGTAGCAGTGACGAAAGAACCATTTATGATTTTAGCAATTGCAATATGATTTTACAACGTAAGAAAATGATTTAAAATCATTGACACAGTTCTGTAATCACGAATATTAAAACACACAATGGAACGACAATGAAAATGAATGAGACACAACCCTAACCAAAAAAGTGACAAAAAACACACAGAAAGTGTATTGTACTTTTCGAAATGTTACCGAGCGAACCACGGAAAATGATGACAGTCTGGTATGTGGTTTGCTCCGGATAATTCGAATGAATCGGGAGAAACAAAAGGCAAGAGACAAAAGGATAGGCAAAGGAAAACACGACAAACAAATAAGTTGTATATATGCGAAGAAAGTGGAATTGACATTGACGCATTGGCGTCGCCAATTGATTTCTTCGGCTTTTTTTGGGAACTTCGTTGTGGATGCACAGTGAAAGTGTAAGAGAGGAAACCGTTTATGAGAAACCAATGTGAAGACGAACAGTTTGGGTCTTGAATCGTTTGGTATTTACAAAGCAAAAAAAAAGTCGCCCTTTTCATTTGAGAAATTTAGATAAAAACGAAATCACACGTTGAACCTTCATAATTTTTATAAATATTTTACGAATTTTAAGCAAATATGTGTATAAATGATCAAAAGATATGCATAATCATTCTCTTTTGGAAATCGTTTGGGAGATGACGGGGGCTATTGGGAAAGGAGCGAAGGCTAAATTTCGATTTTACTTCTCAATTAGTCCAACAAAAACTAAATCAAAATAGAAAAAAAAATTCTTTAAAAGTGCAACGAAAAATGGCTTTGGTATACAAAATTCAAGCCAAAATTACTTTAGTTCCTTCGGAGGTAACGAAAAGATTTTTGTGTTTTTTTTCTGGTTTGGAATAATGGCAAAAACACATACACACACACACATACGTTTAGGAGAAAAGTCAAAAAAACAACCAAATCTATTTAATTATGAATGAAATTTTTTTTTTAAAACAAAAACAAATGGAAAGCAAAATGCGTAAATATTTATAAAAATTATAGCTTAGAAATTTTTTCATAACGAAAAGTAACAACAAATTTAAAAAAAAAAACGTATTTTCGGATCAAAAACACAAAAAAAGAGAGAAAGAGAGAAACAAATATTTTTAGCGAAATTAATATGTTCGAAATTTGTAATACAAAAAAGTGCCTTTGGACAAAGACAAAAACAAAAAGAAACAAAAATCCCAAACTTTCTACCTCTATTTCGATGTTTTGGAAAGAGTATCAAAAATAAGCACACACACATAAACGGACGTACGTTTGCACGCGTGTGCACTTAATGAAAAGGCGAAACAAAAAGACAAAAATATGTGCTATAATTAAAGGAAACACAAGAAAAAAAAAAAAAAAAAATTACCGATTTGCATAAACTGGTTTCACTGCATAAAAACAAGAGAATAGACAAATGAATCACAGAGCAACAGCAAACAAATGGCCACTATCTCGGGGAACGCTAACACGAGCCAAACTACAACAATTCACAAAAAATTACAACAAAAAGAACAACAACATCAAGATCAACCAACAACAACAACAACAACCAATTCCAGCAGCAACAAACACTTTCTCACGTAAGTTTTAAAACGTTTTTAACATATACAGCAACACAAGCAAATGAAGAAGAAAAAAATGAAAAAAACCACGATAAATGAAGTGTCGTCAAAACATGAACAAAATTTTACAAAATTAAGATCAATTAAATGTAATTTATTTATTGAATAATTAAGTAAATTTACGAAATCTACTATATATGTATACATTTTTTAGGCATTTCAGATGAAACACTTTGGATAAATGTTTAGGAAAATATTTAAAACGTTCAAAATTATATAAAGAAATGATTTAGGAAAACGAGATGAAACAAAAAAAAAACGAGAAAAAAGCAAAGTTAGAAAAAAAGAGACTTCACGTAAACTTTCCTCATAGATTTTTAGGAAACTTTCGACTCGAAAATTTCCGAGCAATTTTTGATTTCGTTCCTTTTTTATTTCTTCTTATTTAGGTAGGTTTTGACCAGTTTTTTAAATCAATTTGTTCGTTTTGGCGAAAGAAATGTTTATTTGTGTTGGCAAATTCTCTCTTTTTTTTCGTTTAGAATAGGGTTGTGTCCAAATGTGATTACACATTAGGAGTCTATAAATCAAAGGATATCGAGAAGCGCGCAACTTTACGCGTACCAAATCAATGAGAATGCGATTCAAAGTTGAAACAAGATAAGCGAAGGAAAATTTCATAATTTTAATCAGCGATTATTTAAGAAAACATTGAAACCAATACGGTCATATTGACATCAGCATTCCGAATTGAATCGGCGAAAACGGCGAGCATATCTTTGACACTAAAAATCTAATGACACAGTGCACAATACAGTAACAGTAATAATCAAGCCACTTTTTTTTTTCATTCAATCAACATTTAACCCATTAACGCCCAAGCCAAAAAAAAATTTCGAATTTTTTGGTGACATTTTGACGGGATACTTTTGAGAAACCAAATATGATTTTCCCAAAGTTTCACAATTTTCCAGCATTTTCCGGCATTTACCGGAAATCTGCCAATTGGAAAACATTCTTCAAACCTTTCCTAACACACATGCAAAACGGCATGTGAAAATTCCAAGCCGTTTGATCAGGATAGAAGAAAATCTAAAATAAGTCATAAAAAATCGGCAATTTTTGTGTCCTAAAAATAGAACGTTGGGCGTTAACTGACACAACCAAATTGTTTGCTGGCAAACTTTGTCTCACATAAAAATAGCATAAAAGAGATGTTGTTCGCAGTAAACTCAGTTTAGATGTTCTTTTAACGATTAATAGCGAATGAATCCGCTTAATTCTCTTTTTGAATTTTCACTCATTTTTATGTACATTCCTCGAAGGAATTTCCTTCTAGCACATGTTACTGGTATTTTTGAACCCGGAATTTTGTCAGTATAGTTCCATTCCATTCCATTTTGCAGTCAAAACTACGTTTTAAAAAGAGTTCTTGCCAAATACGTAATCAATTCTGATACTGACGTGTCAATATCCGTATTGCGTTTCCAAAAGAAGTTCAATAATTCATTAATTTGTGTTTGACAAACTATACACGAGCTAAAAACGAATCAGATCCGATCCGATCAAAGAATCAAACAATAATATAATCGAATGCGAAGATCAGAGAAAGCATAGGGAAAATCATTCAATGTAACAGCAATTCAACAACAATACAGGACTTAAATCATCAACAAGCAACAAGCAACAACAACAAAAAACGACAAATTTATTGAAAATAAATACAAAGCCCAGCTGCATAAATACAGTTAAACGGTGAAATAAAAAAAAAAACACACAGAATAAGTGAAAACACAAGTCAGCCATGGAAAACAGCATATGAAATATATCTAGTAAATGAACACACCTTCAAGCAATTGCATAAAACCGAAATGATACACACAGATAATGATAGCGCAATAATATCGCTATCATCGCCAAGAAAACAAATTCATCATAGCAAAGTTCAAACAAACAAAATTGAAATAGCAAAACAAAACGAAAGAAGAAGAAGAAGGAAAAGTCAAGCTCAACAACAAAAAATATGAACCATCACACAAATAAACTGACATACAGAAAGAAAAACACACACACACACAAGTAATAGGGGAAAATTGTGAGAAAAAATTAACCGAAAAGCTTACCATATCGATTGCACACCACTCCATAGTAATGGGCATAAAGAATATACTTAGAAATGCAAACAGCAATAAAAGTCTTGCAACACAAACACACAAACATAAACGCATACAAACAGGCCCAGAAAATAATAAAATAGGTAATGGATACAATGATACAATAGCTAATCATAAATGATAATAGTAAAGGTGTTCACTTTCCACTACATGGAAATAGGCATACACAACAAAAATGAAGCAACAAAAAAATAAATTAAAGAAAATAGCCAATACAATGTGTGAATATCAAAAGTGAATGAAAACTGAGAAGCTAAATGAAAAACAAAAACGCTCAATCTGACCATGGAACAGCAAACGCTGTCCTTTCGTAGCATCTTAACAATAGTATACATGGCATTTATATCCATTTTCAGACGCATTCCATAATTTATTAACACAATATCCGATAAGTAAACAGCAAGCAAAAAAAAACAACAATAATAACAACCACATCAACAACAAGAACAGAAAAAACACCTATCCAAACACACACACACACACACACACAAAAAGGCTATAAAATATAAAATACAACACCAAATAATGAATATAATATAATCGAACACATTACATTAATAATTACTCTTTACGTACTATAATATACCTAAAGAAATGAAATGTCCACGGCTGAGCAGCCAGTTGAGAGAGGGGGAGTGATAGAGAGATGGGGCGAGAGATAGTGGGAGAGCGTTCAAGCGGTAAAAGTATGTCTCAGTATCTGTTTCTCTGTCGGTCTCTCGTTCAGTCCCATTTCTGCAAGTGACGGACGCTTCATATATTAATATTGATTCATGTAATTTATAATTTATTCGACAACTTACACATGATTACAGTTACTAATAAAAAAAAAGCATAACGTTTAAGGAAATAGTTTTTATTCAGATCGCAAGTCTACCAATAGAACCAATCCTCGGGTCTATAATATGGCAATTGACCAGTTCGATTAATCATATTATTTTTATTTTCTTCGAACCGGGCAAATCAACGGCTATATTCGTCCGTCTGTCATTCGACAAATCAACCAATTTTATTTGAGCGTACTGTCATCAAAACAGACAAACCAATCAAGAGCTAGAAGCTATGATGCTCTCAAATTTTATTCAACATAAAAATTGAAAATCGTAAAATAACCGAAATCGAAACATACACTCACACAATTACATGCATCTCTTTCGTTTTCTCCACCATCGAATTGACCGATGGATTTCTAGCCGAAATGCAAACAATAAAAAAAGAAAAACTGAATCGATCAACTATCACATTGTTTTACCTAGAATTGTTCAAATATCTCAAACATCCATTTTATTGACATTATTCATTGACTAAATAAATAGACAATTATCACAATTAAACACATTACATTTTAAGAGAATGATGATAATGAAGCAACAAGACAACAACATTTCCGCAATTAAAGAAATAGAACTAAAACGTACGCTCAATCAATAAAGTAACCGACTTCAATTGTAGCAAAACAATACTCGATGTATTCCAGTAACAACAACAACAACAACCACAAAAGCAAAACAATGCAACCAAACTCAAATCAATAGACAAATAAAACGTATGGATACCGATAAAAATTATAGAAACAGAATGAAACTGTTTAAATAATGAAGAATTTTCTGAATTTTTTTTTTCTCACACCTACAACACATCGTAATTTTGTACTGTGGGAGTTTATTTCAGTTGTTTTTTTCTATTCGTTCCGGTTTATTATGTGTTTGTCTTTATCGAAACTCATAATTTTTTCTATTTTGCCCCAGTAAATATTTGAATGATAAAAATTTATTGACCTTTCTTTCGAAGAAGAAATTTATTTCAGACAATTTTTATTTTGTTTCAACGTGAAAACAAGAGTTTCCGTTCTATTTGGCAATAAATCATATGAACAAATGAAAAGAAAACACTGTGAAATGTTCAACATCATTCAATCAAATATTTATTTTATTCGGTAAAACGGCAATGATGTGGTTGTACTTGGTGTATTTCTGTTGTTGCTAACAATTCTAATGACTTTAAAATACGTTTCGCATTGCACAGTTTGAGTGAAGTGGTAACCGATTCAAACTGAGCTACACGCGGCGAATTCGAATGCATTCGGTTTTAAAGCTTCAAAAGCTTCGATGACATCATCAACAGCTATACCTGAGTAAAATACCATTGTATTTCTTATTTTGATTTTCCAAATGAGAATTTGTTGATGTTTTTTTTCTCTCAATCGCAAATTCCATTCCAGTAGATGTGTCAAAGAGATTTAGTTACAAATGTACGTAATAAATATATACAAAAAAAAAACCAAACAAACAGATACTTATACTTTTAAAATTAATGACAAAACTAACAATTCAAAATACAAATTCATTATCGATGTCTCGCATTTCACTAATACAAAGGAATTATAAAAGCAAAAATAAAAATTTCAGAAAATACCTCCACTGTGTGTTTGAATTTTGCTCTATTCTAGCGGTGAAATTGTGCTTGGGATGTCCAAACAGCGAAAACCTCGCAAAGGTTTGACGTTGACAGGTTTGGTTTTTCATTTCAGCGGCTGTTGAAAGGTTTTTCCTTACTTTTTTCATATCTTTCGAACGAATTAATCAATAGAACATGAAATAGCAAACGAATGAACGAATAACAAACAAGAAGATGTGCGACACAATTTATTCGAACAAATTTACCAACAAGATAAAGAAAATAATTTTTTTTTCATTTAAATTGTGTTTATTAATCTTAAATAGAATAGTCAATTGTTTGTTGATTCATTTTAACTTATTTTTTAAATCTGTACCTTAAATCAATAAGCTATTTTTGTATAACATTTTGCATCAACCTTTTCATTATGATTTTCATTTCGGATTGATTTAATATATATTTGTATATATGCAACTCAATATTTTCAAATGTTTCGCTTTGTAAGCAACTTAATAAATGTTAAGCAGATGTTTTTCTTAATTTTCATTCAATTTTTATAATAAATAATTTAACAAGCTCAACGGCTAATTGAATCCTACGAAATATATGCACGACCTAAATTATATCGATAAAATTTGCAGGCTGTGTTTGTATTTATCTGTTTGCTAAATAATATGAACGATTTCTTTAATATTAAATCATTTAATGTTCTCAATTCTTACAATTAACATATAATGTATGCCAGTAGATACTTGATGACTTGATGAAAAATATTTTTTTTCGGCATATTTGCGAATTATTAAAAAAAAACTAAATAATACATTTTACAAATTGCTTGCCTTTTTTTTAGAAAAAAGAAACAACACAATATTATTCTATACTAAAGCCACATAAGAAGGGATCAACAGGTTCCAAATTTAACTATATATTGTACACGATATTTGTTTTTTTTTTTAAATATTGTATGTGATATATTTTTAAATGGAAAATTTCCTCTCATCGTCGGTATTCCATAGTCATTTTTGTTTTGTTAATTATATTTCATGTTTAGCTGAATTTTTTTCAATATGATTAGTTTTACTTGAATTGGTCGCTTTCTTTAGTAAAATTGGAAAAAGATGCTTGGAAAAATGGAAAGTGTTTGATGTTTTTTTTTAATTTTCAGTTGTTTGCTGTTGCTTTGCTTTTGGAAAGTTTGGAAAGTGTGATTATTAATTAGATTGTTTGTAGTAAATGCCAGTATTTCTGTTTTTCTATGTATGTATGGTTTTCGATTTATTCGGTGGCAGTATGTTTGCTACCACTGCGATGTGTTCGTCGATGAATTGGTTCTAAGAATGCGGCCGGTGCCCAACCTTCACCACCATTATTGCCTAAGATTCAAAGAGAGAGAGAGAGAGAGAGAGAGAAATATTTAATTTTAATTTTTAAAAAAAATTTATGGAAAATAATTCACGAAAAAAAAAATTGAAATCGAAAAAGACAACAATACATTTTCGGTTAACATTTTCTGTTTCATTTCCAATTTTTTTTCATTTTTGCAATTTCAAAATAAAATTAGAAAATATTCTATGTCTAAGACCAAGATAGCAATTGATATGACCGTTACTTACTCAATATTTTGACGTAGACCCATCCGCCGATGCCTCGTTTCAAAAATTCAACAACGTCACCCTCCTTCATTGAGACTTCAGAATGCCCCATTGCACAGTAGTCAGCTAATGATATAAAACGATTACCCTGGAATAATCGAAATAATTTGCAAAATCAGTCATTTGTCAAAGATCGCCATCGTGTATCAAAATATATGGAAAAGCAATATTGCAGTAAGCATGTCAATGAAAATAGTAACACAAATCCACACTTAAGGAGAAAAAAAAACAAAACAAAAAATTCACCGAACACGCAAGAAAATCCATTTGTTTTTCTACTTGTTGGCTAAATGAATCCAAATTTTTAATATATTTACATGTTAATTGAATGCTGTTGCAATGACCAATTTTCATATGATGCTACTTTGGATTATGTCCGGAATTGTGGGTTATTTTGATGCGTTTCAGTGATCATTTAGTTAGTATTAAAACACAAAAACAAGCCAATCGCTTTGAAACAAACTGAAAAAACAGACGCAAACTCAAGAGAAACTCAAAGTAAAACAAATCTGTCATTCGATCAAAAAAAATGCAGAGAAGAAAAAAAAAACATTTGATTGAAATGTCCGAGCTTGTGTGAGTAGATGAATGTTTGACGGCGTGAGTTTTTTCGTTTGTTGGAGCGAGAGCAGAGTTATTAAACTAGCATGTTCTTAAACACTGTAAACTTACATTAAACATTTGTATCTATATTAAATCCATTAGCCCCCCATTTTGAACACACAAACACACACACAGACTTTGAACTACAGAATTGATTTTATTGCTATTTTGGATTGCTGCCACCGTCCAATCGTCTTTTTTTTTGGATAAAAGCATTTAAATTTTCCCACTTCAGAATTCCACATTGTATGTTTTTTTTTTTCGTGTGCACCATTCTCGTGTTTTGCTTTCATTTTTGTTGTTTGCAACATGTTTGCCTCATGATCAGTCATCAGTCTTATCGAAATTCAGTTTTAAAATTTCATCAATCTTTGGTATTTCGCGTCTTGTTTTTTTTGTTGCATTTTTTTTTAATGTCCATTGTTTAAGGGTTTTTTTTTTTATTAGAAAATCACACGGGAGCCACGGAGAGGGAGACAGTGTGTTTAATCTTCGACTGAAACGTAGAATGTGGAATTCGATTTGTGTTGGCTTTCCTCGATTATCGATGACGGCAATGATGGTAGTGCTGGAAGTGATGAACGTGAATCGCTCGATTTGTTTTGCTTTTGCTGAAATGGTGCCGTGAATACGCTCCACACATCCTTTATTTTAACAGTTTTGGTTTGGTTTTAGTTTTGATGGAATTTCGAATCAATGAGGAATGTTCGGTTAATCGGTCGATGATATGATTAGTTTTGGTTCGATGTTAATTACCAACGCCAAAGGTTTTTGTTTATTGCGTTCATTGAAATGTGTGTTGTGAAATGTCGAATGATGGATGTTATAAAGAAAATTGGGTGTTTTTTTTTTTTTTTGGTTTTTGTTTAATTTGGTATGTGTATGTTGTATGTGTTATATGTGATAGTTTTATTTTGATGTTCGCATTAATTCGGTTATAAGGAAAATGAAGAGAAAAAAACAAATTAAAAATGATTACCAAGTGTAATAAAATTTAACTTAAAAGTAAAAAAAATCCCCAAAAATTGAAATTTAATGGATGAAAATCAAATTTCATTCGAAAATATCAGTAAAAAAATTAAACTATTATTTTATTTGATTTTTGTTCGATCCAAAGAAAAGAATATGGGGTAAGTAGTTTTGTGGTTAAAAATGAACATGTATTGCTTACCAGTGCTGTGTCTTCGGCATTTGGATATTCATCTTCACTGTTTGAATAGTCCGAGCTCCAATCGTGGCCAGCTTCATGATTATCGTGTTCGGATGATGATGAGCTAATGGGTGCAGCTGGTGTTGTAATTGGTCCACTTTCGTCGCTGATGTTCGAGCAACGGTTCGTTTCGTTACTATTTGTGCTGTTGGTGTCAATACTCATTGCACGCTGTGGAGTGGTTTGCATTGCATTTGGCGTATCCCATGAGACAGTCTGTCGTAACGGTCGAAATGGATTGGCACTAGAAAAACGAAAAAAACCGATGCAGAAAAAAAACGACATTTAAAAATACATTTCAATTCACATTGAGCCGAAAATGCGGACGAATTACCTGTGGCTCAAGCTATACTGCTTGATTTTTTCGTCTTTCAGCTCTTCCAGTTGATTGAGTAGCACTTTCTTAATTTCAGCCACCCATTTATTCTTAATTTCAACTGTTGTCGCTTGGATCGTGTGCACTTCCTGTCGACCTTGCAGCCAAACTTCAAAGCGACGTGCATCACCGCGCACCGATTCGGTGAGGCCGATTTGTGACATTTTCACGTAATGCTTGAATTGATAAGTACTTTTGGTATGGCCAGTTTTCGATGCTTGTTTGCAGAAGAGCATCGCCTTTTGATAGAGGAAGATATGGCGTTGCTGTGTTTTCAAGCGCAAACGAATGTCTTTCTTCGATTCAGTCCACACCTGAAATGAATCCTGCAACAACAGTTCGCCCTGTTGTGTTAAATCGGCTGGAAAACCAGTTATTGCAATTTGATGCATCGAATCATTAACACATTTCAGCACGATTAGCATGCAATCGAGGGCCTTTTGCAACTCCTTAGCACATGTGCCATTATCACTAAATCTACATTTGGTTTTTAGGAGAAGAGAGAGAGAGAGAACAAAAAAAAACCAAAATGAATAAAGAAAACGAGAAGAGAGAACAATCGTTTATTTAAATCAGTGTTCTATGTAGTATTGTGATGGGCGCGGCGCGTCACAACCGGCCAATCTCTACATACCTCAGTAAATCTTTGAGCAACAGTTGATATTTGGTTATGCGTTGTACCGGTTTCAGAAGATAAGCAGCCAATGGCAGCTTGTGACCGAGACGTTTTTGGCATTCTTGTAGAAATAGATGTGTATCGACGAGAGTTTCGCGTAACCGCTCCGATCGCGGTATATTTTGGCAATAGAACGAGTAAAGTCGATAGAACGTATCACGCTACACAGAAAAGGGAGGGAGAGGAAACAAAATTATAAGAAACGAAAAAAAAAAAATAGTTTGCAAGAGAATCTTAATTAGATAACATTCCGGCTGGTCACACGGAATAAAGTAATCTATGCAGAAGACTGACTCATATCAACATCATACATACCCGTTGAACAAAGCATAATGCAACTAGTTCCGTGGTCGAAATACAATTTTCCAAGTCTTTCAGAAACACTTCGCTGTGAAATGTGTACAATTCGTTCAAGTTTCCAAACAGAATATCTTCTTTGCCGTGCAATCCAGGCGGAACTAGTGATGCCATTTCTTCGGAGTGGATTTGATCACGATAACCCTAAACAAAGGCGTAAAAATGTGGCGAGAAAGAGTGAAAGAGAAAAGAAAAAGAAAAAATAGAAGAATAAAACGAAACAAAACAGAAAAAGCACACACGAATTAATATAAAATAGAAATATTAAATGCAATAATATTAAATCGTTTAATGGAATTATTATTCGGAATGGATTGAAATGCCGTTACGTTGTAGATGCGATTTGCAATGCAAAATGCTTCGGCCATGTGCACACATGACCAGAAGAGTCTGAGCCAGAGAGCCAAAGCACAGTCATGGCCATTGAATCTATTCTGATTAAAAGCATCATGCATTTGGAATGGGCTGGCTTTTCATCGTCGGCCATAATCACAGAAAAAGAATGAAATTACATAAACTGACATAAAACTCAATTAAATGCGAAATGCTGTAATTGATAATCTTTGCGCCAGCAAATAAACATCGTCTTCGTGGAATAAATTAATCAATTCCATTGCATTTCATTCTACCTGACGAAGTGCTTTTTTTATCTTCTTCTTCTTCTTTCATTTTGTGCGTTTAGTGTTTTATTTTTTGAGCTATCGTTGAAGGAAATGTGCAAGGAAGAGAACACAGAAAGAGATAAAGAAAAGAGTCGAGTAAAATCAGGCGAAAAAACATTAAAACAGAAATTTACGGAAATTTACATAATTCGAACATAAAGTCGTCGATGGATGTAAGTGATTATACTCGTTATGGCGATTATAGATGCGACTTGGTGCTCGATACAATGGCTGCTCTTGCTGTTGCTGTTGACAGCGTCTTCGGCTGCTCTGCGATTGCAGCGTATGTGTATTTTCCTCACGTGAGCAGTGCAATTGATTCCGTTGATAATTAAAATCATAGTAATTCGAGTGTTCGCTTTGATATGGGATTTTCTGGAATGAATTGAGCATGCAGCTGCTGCAATATATATCACAATTCGAACTGTCCAGATATCGACGGCCAAATGACTCATCTCGATTGGCCTGTGAACGGAATAGCGACGGTAATGATCCAGTTGATGATGACATGGAGAAATCTTTATGCTTGCGTCGACCAGTTGTCATGCAACCGCCGGTGCAATGGTCCAATGCTGAACGGCAATCAAAACTGCAACTCTTCGATAGCTTTGCATTTGTTGATTGACCGTAATGGTGATGGTGGTGGTGATGATGATGATGATGCCGATGGTAATGGTCACGTTGTGATTGTGATTGCACCTCTGGCTGAGCCACTGATTCGTTTCGCATTCGTTCTGCGGCTAAGAAATGCTGCTTCGTCACATGATACCGTCGTTGCACATTATCGATGTACGTCTTTGGCAAGTCTAATTTGTCACTTTTCATGGCTGCACTTTTTGGTATCGATCGATCAAGAATCGTACCGAATTTTGCCTGCACATACTCATCGGGCGATGAATAACCTTTGGATTTGATAAATTTACCGATTAACTTCTTGTATTGTCGTTCGGTGTACTTCTTTGCCAACGTTGACGTATCGAATTTACTCCATTTGCTATTGAATGTGTAATGCTCGTCCAGAAACAGTTCACAAAATCGCTTCACATCTTCATAATGATTGCTTTGCTTCGGCAACGATGATGTAAACCCACTATCGCTCACCGATCGTTTGAATTCACGACTTCGATTCGTCGAATTCAACGTGCAACTGGCAAATTTCTCCGGTAAAAGTGTTGTGCTTGTGTTAAAATAGCGCCACTCTTGTTCACGATCTCGTTCACGTTGTTTTTGCAAAATTTTCGAATTGGTTCGGCGATTCAGGCTGGTTGTGCTGCCAATATAGGTCGGTGGTTTTCTCTGTCGACGATATGTACTCGTTTCGAGCCGATCAACCGTTTTGAAGCCATCAACATTTGGATGGACTAACACATTGCGGCTGTTGGGACGATTGCTAGTGCAACCATTGATTTTGTTGTTGCCACCATTGTTGTTATTATTGTAACTGATGAGGCTTTCGTATAGATTTCCGGTCGATTTCCACCTGTACAGTTTCGTGTTATCGGTGGCATTTTCATAAAAACCCATCATATTTTCTTCGATCAATGGTGTGTATGATTTCAGGCGCATGGTTCCCTCAGTGTTTGGTGTACCGTCTTCGTTCAAATAATCCAATATATCGTTATAATTCTTTTTATTCAGATAATCCTTAAACGCGGTGTCCTTAACGATATCCGAATATGAATTCGTTTCGAAATAATCTTTGAGCACTTTGAATTCGGTGTCTTCGTCCAAGTATGATACCGAGTCGAGCATATCTTTCAGTGAATTTGTGTAACGACGATTCAGCGTACTTCTGTTCACGGTATTTAAATCGATTTCTTTTTCCACATACGATCCAATTCCGCTGGAACTCTGTTCGGTTGCATCACAGTGTCGCGACTTTGTACTATGCTTCTTTTCTTTCCTTTCAATGGTTAGAGTTTTAGTGTTTGCACTGGTGCTTTTCTTGGCAGTTGATGTGGTGCTACTCTGGCGGTTTCTTGAATTGAACGACGTACCAGAGACTGGTTGCTGTTCATCGCCTGTTGTCGTCGTTGTGACCGTTGTCGTTGGCGCTGCTGCTCCCGCTGTTGCCGCCGCCGTACGCAATGTGCAATAGAAATTTTCGCTGAGGTAATTGTTTTTCCCCGAAATTGATTTCTGATTATCGCTTAATTTCCGGATGGTATTACCAAACACATAAAAATTATCGCCACGATAGTGTGACTTGGGAAAATCTTTGGGTGAAAATTTTTCATACACCGGACGCGGAAACAATCCAACGCCGTCACGCTCAAACAAGGACGCACGAAACGATAATGGTGATTCGCTGCGTGATTTCAGCCGACGGAATGTTTCGATTTTGCTTTGAAAGCGATCGACAAAGCTATTGGTGGTCGACTTGATTTTACTGAAGCGGAATAGATCAAATTTACGTGAGCGTTCTTTTGGTGCCGTGGTTATGTTATAATTGCCGAATTTCATTATTATCGGGCAGCCCGTTCGATTGGCTGCCGAACGAAATTTATGTTTGGAATTCCGTTGGTTCCTCTTGCCCGTTTCTTATCGTGTACCGGTTGCTTCTTTCAAATTAAATCGTTGTGCACACAAAAGTGTGTGTGAATTTTTCTATTCCGATTGCACCCAGTAGAAGAGCTTTTGATTTAATAATTTATGTGCAAAGAATTCATGTTAAATACGAATAGAAAAAGAAATTATCCCGACTATAATTTTGGCGTGATTATGATCGTTTGCACGTTCGATTTGATATTTTTCCGATCGTTGTTTGTTTTTCTTCTCAGTGAATGTTTTTGCACTCAAATTGACACAAATAAGACAAAAGAAGCAAAATCAGCGCTTCGAAAGCATAACGTAACGTTTTTTTTTCTTCTTCTTCTTTGTTTTTGTTGTATGTTTTTTGCTTTTGCTAATTTACAAACAGAAGAGCGAGAGAGAAAAAAGCACCACAACACAAAATCAATTGTTGGTTATTCTTTTATCGTTCTGTTTCTTTTGGTTTGTTGGTCGCTTTTGCCGCTATATTTAATATTTTTTCTCTTCTTGTAGTTTTGTTAAGCCAATGCAATTGGCACAATGCGAACGGTGTAATTATCATTGCCGGCTTTGTGTGGCAGAGGCGGAGACGCGCACGATTCGTAACAATTGTCACAATTACTGTTTAATTTATTGCCAACGATTATTATAATTTTTCACCCAATTGTGAAGTGAACTTTTTCTTCTTCTTTTTTGTTCGCTTTTCGTCTTTCTCTTCGTTTTGTTTATTTTATTTCTTTTCTAGTGTCTTCTCCGGTCATCAGTTGTCCACCAGTGAGTATTCAGACTCTGTCATTCCCATTGACTGGCTCATTAATGCACTGATATTGTGTAACTGTATCACAATAACACAATCTTAAAATCGTGGTAAATAGTCTACTTTTGCATGAATTTTTAAATCAATATGGTAATTTGCAGTCCATTAAGCGCGATACGAGGCGATAGCAAAAACATGACAAATCCGCATATATACACACAATCGCTGTCGATTCGATGTGTGTAATAGGGCAAATAAATTTGTTGACTGTAAAGCACTAAACTGCATTTAGATATGTTTCTTTCCATAGCGGGTTGATTCCATTTAAGAAATCGCAGTGAGCACATTGTCTTTGTCATTCAATTTAGCATTCGTTTCTTTTGATTGTGTGTTTTTTTGTTTTTTTTTTTTGAATAAATTTTCTCAGCCTTTTCCCACCGATATGGGCTTACGCAACATTGGACTGGTAAACCAGTTTGCATGTGCTTGTTATTGTCGTCCGTGTTAATTTTCGATATTATTTTACACAGAAATTATGCGAATGACAGCAATAATCGTGTCGAAAATTGGTTTGATGTTTTGACACAGCACTGGAATTTAGACCATCGCATTTTCGGAACCACAACACAAGATATGATGCTCCAAAAAGCACTTTCTTACGGTTGATACTTTCATTTTATCGCGATGACATAAAATCAGATAACCAAATGATCGACGCCAAATTACTCATTCGATATTGTCCAAACAAATAAACAAAATATTTGTCCCAAAATTCGATGGAAATGTGAAAACAAACAGAAAAAAAACGGCACTGAATGCAAATAACTGAATGCTGTCCGATGGATGGTTTCCAATTATCGACGTGATCTAGCCGAGATCAATGTGAAAACTAACGCAAATCTCAGTGATTTGGAATTGAAACAACGGACTTGCCGTTAACAGAATGAACATGCTATACGGCTACATGCACACGTCTGCATTTCGATATGTTGAGCGTTTTTTTGTTTCTTCTTGTTTTTCTTCAAAGTTTGCTAAATGCGCACTGCACCACTTATGTGCTTGTATATGTGCAACATGCATGTGTGTGTGTGCGTATGTGAGTGAGTGAGTGAGTGTTTTATCGTCGAGTGTTTATGAAAAGTCTTTTTGCGAATCGATCGCGTATTTATTATATTTCCAAGCACATAACAAATAATTAGTCTTCAAAATATTATTGTTTGCAAGCCGAGCCGAGCCGAGCCGAGCTGTGCATTGTTGATGGTTTTGTATGGAATTATTGTTGCATGGAACATAAATCGGTGTAGCGTGTGCAAAACACTCCATCCGAATGCAACGGTGCAAGAGTAAACCATAAATATTTACGAAGCAATCCATTGCGCGTGGTGGCAAGAGAAAGATGGCAGAACTGATACCAACGCAATTTGTGCGGCGAACAAAAGAGAGAAATAAAAAAAAAACAGTACAATACACATATTGGTGATAAATACCAAAAACATTGGCTGCTTCTAATCATACAATATGTAACAAATAAACAGTAGCTTTCAGCAGCTACCGTGTCCATTTAGCCATGTATGAACGATTCGACGTTTCTCATTCAATCAAATAATGTGTTTCCAATAGTGGTTTCGTATAGGTGGTGGCAGCGGTGGTGCTAGTTGTGTTGGTGATGGGTCGACTTTTTTTTTCTCCATCGATTCAAACATGTAAAACATATTTTTCTCTCCTCATTGTATTGTTCTTTTACATTCAATTTGCCTGGCGGCTTTCGATCGACGTGAGAGTGTGCAATGCGCGCATCGAGCCTCTTCTTTTTCTTCTGAATATGTTTAGTCTGGCATAACCATAATAATATTTCAAAACATGCTTTGCGATTTGAAAATGTGTTTTCCTGCGCAATGTGCATCGATCATCGATCCAACTGAGAAAATGCTAAGTCGAACGAAAATAAAATGAACAATGGTTTGAATAGCACTCAATGTTCGGCAACAAATTGGAAAATATAATCAGCATACTGTTATAGTGTCTGATCTCTAATCTATGGATTGATCTCTAATCTCTAAAATAAACATTTTTTTCGGCAGTAATACACTCTTCCGGAATGCACATAGGAAGTTTTCGTCGAAATCCGACAAAGTTGAATACAGAACGAACGCAAACGCACTTACTTCCCCTCAACAAAAAAATGAATGCAAATACTACGCCAGATCGAGTGTGTTACGTGTTCGCGTAAATTATCATAATTCATCATCACCTTTCGAGTGATTCTCGTCTTTGTTTATATAACGTAACGCAAGTGAATTTCAAACGAACGGTCCCAATCAAAATGTAATTATTTGAAATTACACTTCGAATTTTTTGTTTTGTTTTCAACCGTTTGAACAACCATTCAAACAATCACCGTTTCTTTTCGCAAAGTGGATTCGCACATCCATTGAAAATCAATAAAATATCATTTGAAAGTCGATTTCAAGCACTTTACTCAATTCTAATTTACTTTCATCGCCCGTTTTCGATTGAATTTTTTTTTATTTCACTTTCTTCCCTCATCAAACCAAAAATAATTAGTTTTTACGGAATTTGCCTGTTGGCTACAGGATTCAGCTAGATTGCGCCCGAGGAATTTCTTCCAATCTTCTGCTTGAAAAATTACAACTTGTTGAGTTCTGTTTGTTTGGTGTAGCATTTCTTTCAAAGAAAAACAAAATTGGATGTGCATGTTGTCTTCGCAATTACTATCAATTCCAATGGAGAACTCTTTCCGCCTAATTCTCCTTCCTCATTTCCAGTGTTTGATTTTCCCGTTTTGACTGGTTCTACTTAACATCTGAAATGTCCATTTATGAACCAAAAATTGTAATCATTCGCAATAAGCCTAAATCGGTCAGAACCCTCAATAGCATCGCACAAATCAAATCAACTTAACTTAACGAAAGTTAACAATTCGAAAAAAAAAGAATTCTTGCTAATTGTCTATGGTTTTAAAATGGATAAATGCCGTTAGTTTTACGCTTGAATGGGAATCAAACCATCTTCCATTATCATAATGTTGTAATCGGTTGGCATGTGCTGTGCGTAGAGCATGTGAGTGAATGTAAGAGATCGCGCGCGTGTTCGAGCACATTGTTGCGAGGCTCACGTTGTTTTGCCTGATTTTAAGTTATTTGATTAGTGTATTATTTCCAAAGCCGTCGGCTAGAAATTTTCTTCTCTTCAATCATTATTATTTTTGTGGTGATGCTGCCTGGTGTTGTTGTTTTATCTCTTTCCAACCATTGCCAAGAAAAACTCATCAAGCGTACGCAAAATTTAATGAAAAATCATGAATATGCCGATTTTTACTGTGTTCCAACACTATTCGCAACATTCCAACCGTTGATCGTTTCGGTACTGTGATCGAACGGTAAATCAATCAAATAGATATGCATTGCGAGCAAATACGCTTAAACGAATCTAATGTTAGTCGAATAGAAAATAAAGAAAAAATCATAAAAAGTGGGAACAATACCATCCGACGAGAATCACATTAGCATTTTCTTCATTGGTTTCAGTAAATTTTCTGAGAAATCGATAGATTGCCAACAGCAGCAACTACAACAACAACAGCATGTAAAGAAGTACAATAAATATTCTTTATGTATTTATTTTATGATCAATCCCCCGTTGAATGTAAAGAAGAAAAAAAAACGATGTTTACATTTATTTACTTCGAAATCGAAATCACGCCAACATAACAGGACCATCCTTTTTATAGCCAACATTGCAGCAATCATTTTTCTTTTATGATCGATAAAAACATTTTTAGTGGAAGAAAATTATTTAAATTTGTGCGTGAAACAACTCATTTCTCATTTTCCTTCTCTACCGACTCGATCAATCGGATATGTGAGGCGAAATGCCCATCAAAATGTACACATTTTAGTGTGCTATTGATGCTGCCGCTGCCGCTGCTACTGGGCTGCATCAAGTGAAATCGAAAATCTAGCGCACACTAGTTCAATTGAAACAACAAACTGCACAACATCGAACGGCAAAATCAGAAATTTATTGAAATCATAATTCATTTCTTAATCCAATTTGATAGGCGTCATTCAATCAAATGAAGAAGAAAAAAAAACACATAAAAATGTTTCACTTTCTTTTAAACGTTGATCGATTAAAAGCAATTGCCGCTAGTTAGGTTTGTTTTGACGGAATGATGCGAGGTAACGTGAGAGATTGAGAGAAACAAATATCGGGGAAAGTTATACTTATAGTTAAACATTAAAAATAAACAGAATAATCGCCCGATTAATAGTACGATGAATAATCATGCCGATTCACATGGCTATTTTTTTCGTCGCGAAGTGATTTTGCTTGTAAATCGCTAAATACTGTAACGGAATGGCTGAAAATTTGGAAGAAAAAATAAACTTACCCTTAGAATGGATCCCATTTCGGCGACGTATATTCGTTCAGTTTCAAGCAATTCAGCTAGAACATGGCCTCGTCTTGATTTTCGCGATTCAATGTCCTGCAAGCAAATGAACAACGAACATTACTAAAGTGACACATCGCATGCGGCAAAGAAAGACCATGGCTTAATACTTACACTCTGATTTTGAATGTGATGTTGTGATGAATTATCACTATCTGGACTAGATATTGTGTCTCCATTTAGCGAGATACCGGAATCCATTGGCCCCTCCATTGACTGTGGACGCGAACTTGATCCATCGACCTGCAAAATATGAGTGAAAACGAAAACGAATGAATAAAATCCATTTTGAGTCGGTGTACGTCAATCAATCTTAATTCATAAATTGGACAAGGTAATGGGTATCATCAAAACATTTTTGGCATACTGTAATGAGCATTTGAGATTCACTTCTTTTTTCTTCTCTTTTTCACAATTCAAAGCACCCACTTTGCGAGCATGACATCTGTCACTTTTTCTCGCCTCAAGCAAAATGACGATATTCAATTAGTGATTTTGCGATTTGACGACGAAAAAAAATCAACAGCAAAAATACATTTTGTCGAAGTCCATCCATTGATTGCATTTACAAGGTTTTGTCAAATAAGTGAGTGATCATTACTCTGAAAACTTTACCCATACTAACAAAATATCTAATGCTTCAATCATAACCATTTTCATCTGCTTTCGACGCATGTCATTGACTGCAAATTATGTTCCTACACACACATTCGAATTGCTGTCATTGTGAAAAAAAAACATGTACTTTTTTCTTTCTACTTTATTTTGCTATGCGAATCATCTAAGAGAACCAGCATTTACGAGTGAAACAGTAATTTTGTCGCTTTCGAATAAGTAATTTCATCTCAAATCGATGAAATGAATGTTCAAATCAATGACACAAAAAATTATTTTTATTCATTCAAACGGATGGAGCAAAGATATTCTCTTATTTTTTGGCGTTTTTTTTTCTCTCTCGATGCTGTTTAAATATTTGATGGGTATGTTTTGCTTTGCGTCAATAATACTAATGCATACCGCATTGTACGAATATGTGTGAGAGACAAAAAGGCAGTTGATTGAACACGTGCATGTATCTATACATATACGCATTTAGTTTGGACCACCGAAGTGTGTAACCTTTTGGATTGGGAGTGAGAATGAAATGTTCGGTCCAACAGCTATACAGAAGAAGACAAAGAAAAAACACTATGAAAAGGTCAAACACACGGTTACGCACAAATCAAAGATATCGAGTTAAAATAAAGCGCATCGATATGGATAATTCCCGCAATAATACTGAATATTGACGGCTGCTTCGGTTCGGTTTTATGAATATTGCTCCGAGCAACATTGGCAGGAAGTGCTTTTTGCCTCAACCTGATGATGGGAAACTAATCAAACAATAACGGTAGCCAACTAGCTTCAGACTTTGGAAGAGAGAATAAACACGCACATCATACTCGGTTGTTATGGCTGTTGTTTGGTTTTTGTTTTATCTCTTCTGTTTTTCTTTTTTGTTTGGGGGGGGGAGTGTAATTTTGCACCAATACCGTACCGTCATCTGATGTGTCAAAGTGACGGATATAGCGGCATACACAATGGAAATATTTACATTAAGATGTCGAACAAAATATGAACATTATTTTAATGCTATAGTCTGGTAATTTGTTCATGAATGTGACGTGCATCGTATGAGAGAATGTCTAATTGAGTGTGTGCAACTATGCACACCATGAGTGTTTTGGATTCGTCATGTGAGTGTGTGATCGGTTCAGCCTTTGTTTTGAATAAAAAATTTACTGCGTGCACTGGAAATTAATAAACAATAACAAATAACGGAGGAACGGAGGAGAAGAAAAAAAATGTAATAAAATAAAATAGAAAAACCAAATAAAAATGAAGGCAGAAGAGAGCGAAACAGAAAACAGAACAATTCGACAAAACAATGAATGGCTCAAATGTTATTGAAACCTCAAAACACACATACAACACATTCACTTGCCCCATTCGCGCTGTTGCTTGGATCGCACATTTTTTTCCCTTTCTATTTACTAACACGATTACTGTGTGTGTCCCTTTTCCCGTTCAATTTAAATACGTACATATATAAATTTCATTCTTTCCATTCAATCCATTTCCTCATGATTTCGAAAATGGCACAGCACCCATTCAGCAATAGAATTGATGGCTTCAAATCATTTAATCAATTTCAAAATATTTTTGTTTATCAATTCCATGAAAACGTTGTAAAAATTTGTCAACGCACATGACGAATCTGTTATTGATGTCGTTTCACGTAAATTCAGCAAATGCGTCTCTGGAGAGCGGGAAAAAACGTGTCCCATTTTTCCATTGCGATTAATGTGCGCGTGTTTTCACACAAAATTTGCCATAAAATCAACAACAATTTATAGTTAGCGACATGCGTACAATGTATTTATTATTATTTTTGTGTTTTCTGAATACTTTACTATCAAGAACTAAATTTAATTGAGAACTATGTGTGACGAGGACATGGTTACTTTTTTTTTGTTGTTGTTGTTATTGTTGTTGTTGTCATTCGGTGCGCCCAAGTCAAAATTAACATGTTTACAATGTTCATATCGCGCTATTTATTTTTATTCCACACTTTTTATTCTGTCGAAAACTGTTGTCGACACAAAATTATCTGTTCTATATCCATATTTTTACACTTCTGCTAATCAAATAGCGACAAATTTTCAAAATCTATCATATAAGTGTGTCTATGTAAATATTCTATCTACTCTCGAATCGATCGATCGTTCAAATGCGGAATTTCATCGAAATGACATTCAAAGTGTTGACGATTCGGGTGAATATTTTTAAATATATTCATCTTATTTGCCGTGACAAAATATTGATACAGTAAGTATCCAATTAGATTTACTTCCATTTATCTGTTTACGATTTGTGGGTGATCGCGTGTATCGATGGAGGATTTCTTTTGTCTTTCGTAATGACGGACTTTGCACGCCATAATTAAATCGTAGTAGATTTTAGTCATTGATGGTGGGTGAGCACAACGAAGACAGAAAGACAAAAGTGTTCATCAATAAATGATTGCAACACATGTGCGAAAAATGAGTGTTTTGAAGACTTTGATATTATTTGAGCGTACTGAGGTCGTCAAAATGTAGAACATTCGGTGATAAAATAAAAGGTCTTTTCTGTGCGTATTTGCGAATGGCCTTTGCTCTGCCTGAATATAAAAATGGAATTTTATTTCATTTTCATGTGTCTCGTTAATGTCAGGCCAATTTATTATCGTTCGCCTGAAAAGTTGTTGAGATTTGCGAAAGTCAAACTCAAGTAATGCCATTCAGATAGATTGTTATATTTACCATGGTGCACCGTATGCACCAACATACGTAATCGAATCACAGAAAATAAAAGAGGTTGTGTGACGCCAAGTGTGGCGAGTTCATGTGAACCACTTGTGTGCGCGTCAAGAGAGAAAGAAAATTTAAGCATATAAGCACAGTGCACATTTTCATACCCCGCTGAAATGCGACCCGATCCAATGGCGACAACAATAGCATTTTCGGTGCACTTTTTCTTTTTCAATTTATCAGCGCTCATTTCATTTTCATTCAATTGAATCGCACTGTGTGAATGCAGTCGCTTGTTGTACGAATGACAATCGAAATGGCAGTTTTGATTGTGGGTGTCACTGAATTTCTTTTCTTTTTTTTTGTTGTTGCTGTAGTCTCGGTGCGTTTGCCACAATCATAACTATTCAAATACGAGCAACAACAAAAAATATGAGCCACGCATAATGGCCTCGAGCAAGTGAACAACAGCGGCACACAGAGAGAAGAAAAAACAATGGATTCACTTAATTGCATTGTTTTCGTGCATTCGGCGAAAGCACACATTAATTTCAGAAAAAGACTTTTATGTGCGAACCAAGAATTTTAATTTGCACTACAAACTCCAACCGAAGTGGTGCCGTGTATATGGGTTTTTGCGATGAATACGAGGCAATGTACGCGAAATTACGTTCTCGTATCGCTAAAATAATCACATCTTTCATCAATGGGTTGACTGACTGAAAATGAATTCAATTTGAAACTTCAATATTCGTCGCGAATCAATGGAATGAAACAGTAAAGACGCTTTGCTTGCGTTTGCACGAATTCTATTAATTGACCATAGCATTTGTTGTCATCCATTAGCATAAATGAAAAGAAAAAAACAGTGATTTTTTTCAATAAACATTTCGGACAAAGTCTCAAATGGAATGGTTTGACAAGTAACGGTGGCGAACAGACACAGCCTCATGATGCCCCAAGCCAATGTTCAACTTGTTTTTGGTGAAGTGACTTTTAACCGTCAGATTAAGAATGGATTCGATTGACGAAAGTGAAGTCAGAGCTGAACATTGATCAAATGGAAAAGGTTAAGGCTAACCACCCGTTTTGTGTCGCCTCACTTCACATACAGTTCGAATGTATACCAAAAATAAAACACGTTGAAATTGATTGTTGCTGCGGTTTTTTTTTAAAGATTTTTAATTATTTTCTTTCGCCGCATATTCAATGGTGAATAACGTGTTTCACGAATCGTGATTTGCACCGATGCTATTGTGTGGCCAGTGTATATTAACTGTTGACCAATTTGCATCGATACTTTGACTCCGTTGTTCTTGGCTCATTTCCCTTCCACTTGAATACACTTGTGTGCTGCAGATGATTTAATATACTCGACGAAGATTGACTACTGAATATGTGTAGAATTTCAATTTCAAATGGTCATGCGTTCAATATGCGAACGAGCGATTTCCATTTGTTTGAAAAACGTATCAATTTCACTTGGCCAACACACAATTCGTGTATGCTCAATCGTCCATATTCACACTCATTTTAATTTCCAAAAATTACTTTGCATGTTTCTAAGCTGATTGTTTCGATTATTGTGGCTTTTCAAAAGCACAAATCGATTCAAGACTCTTTTTTCTCCTCTCTCTCTGTGTGTGTTGTATGGCAAAACGTGGCGCATATTGCTTTCTGTTTAGAGAAAGCAGTATTTTCTTTTTTTTTTCTTCTTGGTTAAACAGTTTTAATTTTTACTGCTCAACTGCTCAATGAATAATAAATAATGAATTCGTAAACACTTCACAGATCGATGGAACATTAGAAATATGAATAGTAATATAAGTAAGCACACATTGAAACTGAGGCAGCGCGCGATAAAGAGGCTAAAGCAGCGTAAAAAATATACAAAATTAGCGTGCAATTCAACAAAAATTTCAGTTTCATGTCCGAGATGCAAGTTACGCTTTTGGTGTGAGAGAGAGAAAATTGTTTCATTGATTTGTAATATTAGCGGAATCTAAATTACAGCTTTCAAATGTGAACGATCCTTTTTTCAAGGGCCAAGAAAAATGCTCGTTTTGAAAATGCTGTATTTCATGCGGGATACGAACAGCCGGTTGGCTCTCACTTGTCAATGCAATTCTTTTTTTGAAGACACTAAGTTTTTTTTCCAAATTCCAATTCAAGTGTTAAATTAATGGCAGGAAATAAAATTACAAGAACCTTAATAATCGCCTACGATGAGCAAAAAAAAGTTAAATTGCAATATTCTAACGGCATTTCAATTGTCGAAGGTAAAAAAACACAACAAACAAACAGCAATAATACGATTTCATTGCCTTGAGCTGTACATCAGTTATACCATGTTAATATGTTTGATTTGTTGTTGATGTTAATGTCGTTGGATGGAAAAGAATTTTGCTTATGACTTATGAGAGATGCCTACACAGTTACAACAAGTTAAATATTTCGTACAGAAGCTTTTACATTTTCGCACGGCGCCTAAGCCGTTTCAATTTGTTGGATTATTTTTGCGGGATCGAAGCAATTCGTTCGCATGTAATGCGCCCGATTACCGAATTGATGTGCGATTGTTCATGGCTTCGGGGGCCGGTTTTGACTCTGGGCCAAACTCATAAACAAACACAAAAAGACAATTTATTTCATGGATTAAGTGTTTGTTTCTTTATGTCTGACCGCCATAAATTATAGGATCATTCGCACATACTCATCATTACGAGTCAATAAACCGAAAACATCGTATATTGATCATAAATTACCCAGTCAGTTTGCCGTTGAGAGAAATTCATTTTTTAAATTGCCTTTTTCTTCTTATTTCTTATTTCTGCTCATGTTCTCTACCGAAAAAGAAAGTCGCTCATTCTGACCGAGCTGTACAATGGACACCATTCAAATGATTTAAATCCAACGATTATTGGCGGTTTTCATATTTCCACATATTCTACCGACAATCCATCCACACACGCACGCATACACATACACACATACACATCCAATCGCCATGGGCATGTTCGATTTTATTAGGCGAGAGGGAGAGAGAGAATGAAATTAAATTTAAAATAGTAATGCAGTCACCATTCTAACAACACACGACTAATTAAATGTTGGGAAAGGGAAAAAATGCAAACATTCAACAACGTAATCCAATTACCGAAGCTCTTTGGTCATTTTCGTTAGCAATAAGTTTCATTGATCACATGAATTTATGACCAACGGAACTTGTTTTGACTGGCTCAAAGTTTCGGTTTGCAAATTGCAAGCACTTGCCTTTGATTGCATCAGATTCGTCAATCAAACGAGTGCGAGCATGCCAAGAGTTAATCAACCATATTTTTTTTTGGTCAGAGATTATTTGTACGATTTTCGCAGAGAGATTACTATGCTCATAATCGATTTGTCTATGCTCAAGTCGACAAGTGACAATTCCTTCTCTTACTGTATATCTTTGGTCATTTTTCAATAAATGATAGAGAATGTTACCTCAAGATCGTCATCATCTTCAGCATCGCCGCCGCTGCTGTTTGTGCTGCTACGATTCCGCGAACACGTGCACGAGCCACTGCTCGATCGCATCTCATTCAAATTAGACACTTTATCTGAATCCGATTTGCAATTGCAACACGCATGCTCATCGTAGTAGAAGCAATCATTCCAAAATATGGCACCGTCACAACCGAGACGACTCGGGAACAAATTCTTCAAGCTTTTACTCGATCCCATTGTTAGATCGGCCTGTGAGTGTTGCAGTGATGTGGGCGTTAGAAGGTTTGTGGTTGGGGTGATGCCGAAATCGACAATATTGCACTTTTCGTCTGCGTCAGATACAGAATCAGCGGTTGGCTTTTTCTCCGTATCACATTCATTTGGCACCGAATCATAGTAATCGGACACGGAATCAGCTGACGATGATGTCTCATAAATGGGTGAGTTCGAAGCCGTTGCCCGAATGAAAATTTTCACACGATTATCGTCTTCGTTCTTGCTGAATGACACTTTTTCCGTTGTCGACAGAGCATTGTTGAATTTCTTATTTTCGATCGTACTGGTCGAATTAAAATCCAGCTTTTCCACACTCTTGCATTTCATCGAATTATTCAGATTCTGTTGATTTGGCATGAATTTGATGGGAATCGTTGTGCCACCGTTATTTGGACATGCATTTGTGCTGTTGACATTCAAATTGGTAGTGTTTTTCAAATTTTTCAAATTATTCAACGTTACACCATCGCCATTCAGTTCAAAGTCCTTGAGAAATTCGTCATCGTCATCGTTGAAATCTTTTGTCTTGAGATACAGTTTGGATTTATTGCTGATTGTATCGATTTTTGTGATGCTAATGTTATGGCCATTTTTCAATTTGCTGCTCTTTTCGTGAATCTGTTCCTTATCGCTGCTGTTGATCGATGCTTTTGAGCAGATTTTTTCACTGTTTTGCTCCCGATTCACGTTTGACAGTGCCGCCGTTATCGACGACATTGGGCAATTGATGAACGTACAGTTTTTATAGCCACATGTGCTTGGCGATCCATTGCATTTGGAATTGAATTGCCCAAAAAGTGGCACACCATGTTCAATTGAAACGGATTTTGATCGTGTTTTATCCAACAAATAAAATCCTTTGTCAACTTTTTGCGCGGTTGCGTCATCGTATTCAGCGCTGTTGCATTTCACCATTCGATTGGTCTTTTTTGGTGGTAGCGTCGGTGGCGATCGATCTGATTTGCTGCCACTGTCCGGTTCCATTACGGGAAACTCCAGCTTCCTTCGACTTCGCATGCAATTCTCATTTAAGCGATTCAAATCGGAAAATTTTCCGCCGGCATCCGAAAACAAATGCGATGGTGCGGATTTCTTGCGCTCGTTAACTTCTCGCAATTGTTTCGGTTTGTAGTCACACAAACACTTATTCTCAAAATCAGTGCTGAGTTTTTTGATTTTCTTTGATGTGGACGCAGTTTTATTGTCGCTCTCGTTGTTCTCACTGGTTGTTCTTGATTTGATTTCGCTGCAAATCGGAATTCGTCCGCCGTCGAGAAGATCATCGGCCGATGCTCGCCTTGTTTCCCGGAACAATTGACCGATTCGTGTCAAATCGACTAAAGATGAATCACGCGACATTTTCTTTGCCGATGGCACATTCTTCGTGTATTTTTGGCCGCTTGCATTGCGGCTACCGCTGTTTGCGCCATGCAACAATGACTTGGTTGCTTTTACAAAATTCCAGCTGTTCGATTTATTCTCGTAGTTCGGTGGCGGTACGGCCGGTGCTAAACGCTTGACCGATGCCTTGGCTGGTGCCTTATCCGAGGTGTTTGCATTCGGCATTAGTACACCGTAAATTTTGTTGTCAACGTGTCGTTCGTAGCTTTTGCTATCGAAATAAAATTGAATGTTATCGATGGAGTTGCGCTTTCGGCCGTCGAACATTGAATACTTTTTCTTGGCTTTGAATATGGCATCGTCATTAGTGTACTGCAACTTTTCCGATTTTAGTGCGGCGGTTGTGTCACACGAATTATGCTTTTTGTATACTGTGTACTTGAGTGGATTTTGATGATGGCTTGGCATTGGCAATGGCTGGGATTTGGTCGGTGACCCTTTGGAATTTGCAGTTGTCGTTGTCGTTGTCGTTGTGGTTTTTGTCTTGCTGCTCGAACTGTTGTGCTCTTTGCTGTTATCATTGTTGCAACCGGACAGTTTGGCTAATTCACTGACTTTTAGCAAACCATCACTGTGAGACCGTTGATATAGCGGCTGCCTTGGATGTATGCGCTTTTTCGCTCTCAACTGTACCACATCGCTGTCATCATTGTTTGCCGTCAAACTGTTACGGCTACGTGACACATAGCTAATTTTCAGCAGTTCCATTTTTGGAATATTTTTGTCCACATAATCAGCATCGACGATGTCGGATGCATTATCCGAACACGATGTTTTTCGCGATGAATTCGACATCAGTGTGGATGTCATTAGGTTTGTGGTTGGCATTTGCTTACCGAGTTTCATATTCAGTTGATATGAATGGGCTGACGGTGTTTGCATCATTTCTGTATATTTTTTCTGCTGCCTTTTCGTGGTGTCTGCTTTTGTTGTTTTTTCTTTCGTTTTTCTAATAATACACCTAATTTTTAAATGTTTTCAAAAACTTTCATTTCATTGCTGACGTCTTTTCGTTTAAATCATTCCATTTTTGCAAACAAAACAAATGCATATTTTTCGGCTTAGATCATGTAGTTTCAACAGTTTATTTTTTATGTTTATTGTTCTTTTTGGTTTTCACTTTCCCTTCTGGAATCTATTGGGCACGATCGAAATGAACGACTTTGATAAAATGCTTCTTCTGTTTGTTTCGTTGTTATTGTTCATTAGAGAAATGCACATCAATTCCGGTTGATCATCAGATAATTTCTTGAAGCACATACTTTTCAACCGGTTTCGCTTCTTCTTGCTGTTGCTGGTTTTATTTTTCCTATGTCGATGATGAATTTTCTAGATATCTAGAAAATTACGCAGCAATAATAATTAAATTATGACTTGTGCTCGAGCGATATGTATCGGTGGAGATTCAATTAAATGTTTGTGGAAATCTCAGTGCTTCGATCAAAAATTGAAGCATACAAATAGTTCTTGATTCACGTGACCGAGAAAGTAACAAAATTGACTTGTGATCGAATCAGATTGGTTTTCTTTTCCACGGAATCACTACTAAGCCCGTCAATTGACAACGAGAAAGATGAATTATACCTCTTTTCTTCTCAATTATTTTCAACGCTCGTAGTAGCTACCGATTGTTCTGGATTAGATTGTACTGTGTTGTGGCTAGTTTTATTTAGCTCTTGTGAAATTGAGGCATTGATTGCGCTGGTCGATAGGTTGTAGCGCCACAGCGTTTCATTTTTCTAGTTTCACTTATTGGTGTATAATAATTATTTGTGATCTGCTTTTTCTCAACTCGAGCTCGAGATATTTGTTGAAAATCTGTTTCCGGAGTCGATGTTCGAGTGATTCGGTAGTTTCAGTTTCGTATTACTTTCCTTTTTCTGCTGTTCAGCAATTTTTTCTTATTAACACAATTTCAGTCTTTCTCAAATTTAAAACTTAATCCAGTTTTTTTTCCTTTGTATATGTGTTCATTTAGTTGTAGCTATTGTTGTACGAAACGGAACATTCCGATAATTATGTATACAGAAGAAAAAAAATGCGTATACAAATTGGAGGCATCCAAATGATCGTGTGTGTATGAAATGTGCGAGAAGCAAATTGATCGAATGCGCGCGCTTTCACAGCTCAACGACAGCAACAGCGGTGAAATTTGTGTATTAATTCGTATGGAATCAATTATTTCGGATGCGCGTCAGAATTTGTGTGTCGGTGCAATCGAATGTTTGTCAGTCGTAAATGATCGAAGATGCCTAGCCTCCCAAATCAATGAAATGAACAAAAGGTAATCCAACGTCAAGTTTTTTTTTCTTCAATTTTCGGTTGAATTAAATTTTCCTCAATGCCCTTGGTTATAAGTTTTTTCTTTCTTCGGTTGCGGTTAATGATGATTACGATGAGAGTATCGGACGCTGTTCAATTGTTCGATGATAAATTGATGATCAGCTATTAACAGTGCAATTTGTATTTGGAATTGAATCGTTGATTATTAACTTGAGGCAAATAAATCATAGATCGTGTCGTCTCTTATATACAATGCGATCCGTTCATTAAGCGGGGCGTAACACATCAAAATGAAAACAAATTCGGTCGAGAAGATGAAATGATGAAACAAAAAATCACTTAATTGTATTTGGAGCTTCAAACAAAAAAATGCCGCCGAAATTGATTGATTTTCATGTAAATTCACTTAAAATGCTGCGATGATGAAATGACTCGGTTGGCACTACCTAAATTGATTAGAAATTGACAAACTGCCTATGAATATTCGATCTGGCAAAGATCAACACGATAAGATATTGTTGAACGATATCTTTCTTCTTCTTCTTCTTCTTCTTCTTCTTCTTTTCTTTTAACACGTTCTTTTACACAAATTCGTTAATTTGTCCTCGAAATTTTAATTATATTCCACATTCGATCATATGAATTAAGCAACACACAGCTTTATGCGTTTGTTTCTGTTTCGACAAAAATATTTTTCACTAAAAAAAATGCAATCCAATCGAGCAAAAATGTCAGTAAACTCAAACTCGTTTTCTTCACGAAATTGTTTTCTTTTTCAAAATGTATCACACTCTCGGGCCAAATAAATACAAAGAATGAAAGAAAAACAAACGAAATGCTTCTTCTTTTCGTCAATTCGTTGCACTTGGCTTAATGTTTTCTTTTGCACCATCTGAATTTGGAGTCTGTCTGTTCTTTTTCTTTATTTTGCACCATGTGTCCACTTTGTCAGTTGCAAAACGGATTTTGCACTGTCCGAAACGAATTGAGTGATGATGTAAATGACACTGTATACAAACACACACATACACGCATCAGAATGGTACGGGGAAAAGGTGCAAGAGTTCAATCGAGTGCGTTCTATGAATAAATTGTTCTTTGTTCGCTGGTCGATTGTTCAGTCTTTGTCACAATCATTCATTTGTTAGCCACTTCTTTCCATTAGCGCTTCAATTACACGTGAAAATGTTTATTGTTTATTCAACACAGTCCATTGGTCACATCAGAATCTCTCGCTGGTGTAATGATTGGAAATCGCAGCGAGTGAGAAAAAAAACGGCATTCAGAAGAGAATCAATTAACATTCAATTCGTTGCTCTTAGTCAAATGTATAATGAATGGGATCGATAACGGCCGCAAAACAAAGTTTTTTTTTCCGTGTTTTGTCCAATCTCTTCACGACATCACGACACACGCACTTTTCTGCATTCAATTACAACAATTGTGCGGCTAAATGTTCTGTTATTCCACACATTTGTTCATTGCTTTTTTTTGGCAACGTTTTCACGAGACACGCGTCAAAAATGGACATCCAAGCGAGTTTTTTTTTGTCACTGAATAACACTTTGACCGTTGCCACTGCGAGGAAAAAAAAACCTCATTCACGTCAAAATACCGAAAAAACGCAACGTACTCACTACAATACACTTTTCAAATTTTCTTGAATTAATGTTTCTTTGCTCTTGTTTTTTTTTTGTTGCTTGCTTGGTTTCGGTCATTCAATTCTGAATCGGAAGTAGAAAAAAAACCACTTGATTCGTTGATTGTTCAGTTAAATTGTTAGTTCGACGAAACAACTACGGTTACGATGATCAGTTTTCATCGTAGAGAGTGTCACACAAAACGCGTCTTGTTCGTATGAGCACAGTTTATTCACTAAACTGTTGTTTCATTCGCAACGACACCAGTATCTACCTGTTGCTTGTACAACGTACAAACTCTTTTCCTTTCTCTCTACGCTTTGTCGTGTCTTTCTCACTGCTGCAACCGACCGAACTGAGTCGTGTGCTCTGCGTCTGCTCTTTACTTTACGCGTGTGTGTGTGTTAGTGTGTGTATGTATGTTCGATTGAGTGAGTGACTTAGTGAGTATGTTTTTTTGGTTTGGACTCGGCATTGCCGAACGAACTATATGTTGCGGTGTTACTCAATGTGAGAGAATATCTTGCAATTTGCTATCGCACGCTTATTTTTGCGGTGATGTTTTCTGTTGCACAAACATGCATAATAACAAAACCAGAGGAAGAAATGATGATGAGCAACGGCAAACAAGCATCATAAGAGCACATTTTGTGTTGAGTGTGAGCGTTAGACACCGTATTTAACACACTTTTGAATGATCGCCCGTTTTTTTTGCTGTTGTTGTTGTTGCATCTCGTTCTTCGTTTGCGCTCGATGAACGTTCAGAACGTTTTCCTAAATTGATTTAAATGAATTGATTCGACGTTGTGTGTGAGACGGCGAAGATGAAGCGTGACTTTTTGAGGTGACCAAACGGTCATGATCAATGTATGTCAAAGTCGGTGCGTGTCCACGTAATCAAATGGTCGGCCAATTCTGCGGGTTCTTTCAGTTTTTCATTGAACAAAAATCATAATTTCATAATCGATTACCAGTATCGTTGCTGTTGTTTTGATTTGCTACTGGAATTTGTTTGTAACAATTCATTGAATGACGCTCAAATAAGAAACACACACACACACACACACACACACACATATGATGAGATTAAAAAGCGGTGAATGCGCAAATTCCAATGAATAACAATAACAATAATAATGTTGAAGAAAGAAAAACAGAAAGAAAAACCTTACATTCGTTTGTTGTGCGCTTCTGCTCTAATTATCACCGAAAAAAAATGCGTTACTCTTTACGTGTGGTTTTTTTATTATAAAATATTTGGCCTCGTTGCCGTTGTTGACTAGCTCATTCTCATTCTGATTCGCTCAGCGATTCTTTGAATTTTTCGGGTTTGTTTGTGTTCTCACTCAAAAAATGGCTGAAAGATTGCGATGAGCGCAAGCAAACGATCACGAACACATCACAAAACCCAGATACACACCATCACTAACCAATAAAAACGTAGACAATCGCATCTTGGATGCAAAACAACGAAATAGAGACAGAGGAGAGAAAAAAACAATAATAAATTTTATCAACTTTCTATAGGTATAGAGAGTATATATACTGACGAACGACCTTGTTGAATGAATTTTTTTTTAGTTTCACCGTCTTCTGTATTATCCGTCACCGAACGATTTATTTTTTTTAGTTTTTGGGCATTCTTGATCGATTCTGCTCCTGATTCTGCGCTTATTTTTATCGCACGCTATTGTCAAGCCAATCAGTTTACTGTTAGATCTGATTCAATTGAGATTTTTTTTCTGACGAGGTGATTTCGGTTTTGTGTCGTTGTTTAACGACTCTAGCTCATTCGTTCGATTGAGAATTGGAAATGAACCTCTAATCGAATGCCAAAATGCTTCGTTTTTTCTTTTCTTTTTCGAATGAAAAATCTCAAAAATAGATTCATCCGTTTGCTTCGTCCAAAACAAATGATTGTGTTTACGCACGCAAACTGTTCAAACGTATGCATACACAGGGACAGTGAGAGAGATTGGTGTTGGTCTGTGTGAAATTCTTACGAAGTGGCCACATCATACCGAGCATGTTCTTTGCATCCGATGCAAACAGAATAAATAGCAAAGCAAGGAAGATGAAGCTAGCACCAGTCATTAAGGTGTTCATGTTGTTGCTAGCTCATAAGAGAGTGTGGGATCCGACGAGCATGCAATTGCGTAGATTGTGATTTATTGACCGTCTCTATCTACTTATTTTCGAGATCGAATACTTCGAAGACTTTCATTCTTTTTTCCGTCCGTGTGTTTTTTCTGTTCTTCATCCACCTAGGCTGTGATTCGTTGCTTGGATGCATTTAAAGGTCTTAGCTTGCGTGTACTTTCAACGCGAAGAGCATCGACTTCAGAGTTCATTGAAACCGAAAAGAATGCAAACAATTAGTAACATCGTTACAGTCAATTCAGCTGCGAACGGTCTGATCAAACTTGAAGTTTGAAAGTCTCGCACATACGGAAGATGTGTGCTTGGAGCTACTAGGTAGTATACCTTTTACGGAGATTTCAATAAAAGCGAATGATTTACAGGCATTCAATTGGATATGTTTTCATTTGCCAAAAATTTACATGTGTGTTCTTTCAATTTGAGTCGTGTTGACTTTGTTTGAACCAAACTTTTGGTGCTAACTCGAAAATCGTTGGTTCTACCGTAAATACTAGCTAATACAGTCCAAACTCTTCAGCATTGCTTCAATTATTTGCAGATTTTACACATAAATCACAGATTGAGTGATTCTCTCTCTCTCTTTATCTATCGCCGTGGAGGTTGCATATATGTATATCCATTGTGCTCGTCGAAAGACGATTTCAGAGCGTCAGTTTTTTTTCCACGGTGCTGTCCGCATTGTGAATACTTATGATGTGTACGATGCACATGCAACAGATATACTCTCAATTCAACATGAGAATATTTTTCAGTACATACCGTTGAGGTGCAACAGAACCAACTCAAGGTGTAATCATAATAATAAAGAGAGAGATGTGGTGTCAGTACACGGGGGAAAAAATACACTGAAATATCGATTATTGCATTACAATAGACAATCGACGTTTTCATGTCTGAGCAATACCACCGAAACGAAATGCCTGTCTCTCTCTCTGTGTGTTTGTGTGTGTTTATTTTTCACTCTTCTCGATGCTGCCACAACTTATCACAAGTAATAAGCAGCCAAGAAAAGAACGTATACGAAAAATGCTGATTATGTGTGATGTTTTTTGTTTGAAACAATTTTTTTCCTCCTTTCCTAAGAAACGATTTAAGAAACATTATTGTGTAGAGACAGTTCAACGTCGACAGCGAGACAGTTCACAGCTATTCAAGAGCTCTTCGCACCGCAAGCGTTGTATGATTGCCTGAAATCGGCCTATACACCATTATTTACACTCGGCACAGCTACGGATCACTTGCGCATTGTTATATCGTATTGCTGCGATCATTTTCGTTCATATTATTACTATTATCATTACTCGTATTCGACGACTAAAATCATAGCTACACCTGACAGCTCCAATTTACCTATTTAGCGCTTGTTCTTGTTTTCTCTCTCTCTCTCTGGCTTCCATTCACACAGAAACGCTCGAAGCGAACAAACAAAAAAGCATTCGAGTGAAATAAAAATCACCAAGAAGAATGAAGAGACCGGCCACATGAAATGATGGTTCTAGTAGTAACAATAGTGAGCATCAAACGTGAAATATGTTCAACAATACATCAATTTTCCCTTTGTTTATTTCACATTCCATCGGTTGTGGCTGGTTCGTGCTGCTGTCGCCCGTGCTCCGAAACAACACCCAAATGTGCAACGAGCAACAGCAATTTTAAAATGAAATTTTCGATATTGTTACAAAAATCCAAATTGTTATACATCATAATTAACAAAGTGTGATCGATGTTGTTACAGTTTTTTCTGTTGTTGTTGTTCGTGAATGTCTTTCGCTTTTTATATACACTGTTCGATTTCATTGGTTCGCAAAGCGTTAACATTTTTCACGCCGACTACAAAGTAGAGTATTGAAGTGAACCACTAAATATGATGTTTTTTTTTACATTGTAACATCAATACTAATGTAAGCTTGGAATTCCGATTCTCGTCATACGTAACCAAGCTATTTTATTAAGCTTGCGAGAAAAAAAACAAGCAGCGAAACAATTGAGCAGTCAATGAAACAAAAAAATGCATCAAACACAATCACAAATCGAATTAACAAATTGGATACGAATGAAGTGAAAACTTTGAGTTTCCGAATTTGCCGCTGCCTTTTTGCCACTTTGTTGTGATTGTTTGTTTTACATGGTGCGTTTCATTCGCATTCAATCGTCGAAACTATATTTTGCTAATTTAATAAATTGAGTACAAGCAAGCAACCAACAAATAAACAAACACAAACATACACAGATTTTCGCTTGGCACTGGTTTGTTGCTTTGTTTTGCTTTATCTCTCATTTTTGTTTTGTTCATTTGCTTTAGTTTTTCGGCACTCCGTCTAAATGGAGCACCGTGTTGTTGTGCCGCGCTCATTTTAGGGCTAAATAATTAAATCGAAATGAAAAACAGCACACAAAACTCAATGATTCAAACAACAACAGCAACAAAAATCCCACTACCTACAAACGGCCCAGAAATTTAATAAGCTCAAGCGCGAGCGCGCGCTCAACAAGTGATCATCATGAATTATTATCAATAAATTAGATCATTTTTTTTACATTGAGCCAAAATGTCCGGGTATTTCGGTTCACCTGGGCAAGTAAAGGTAAAGCACTCAACCGCACACACCGCATCGAAGAAAGTGGGAACACATCTCGGTAAAATGGTCAATGAACATTTCATTCCCTGCTAACAAATTAGCAAGCAATGCTAATGAACATCATAGCCCACCCGAATAAGATAAATCGCAGTGTGTACAATTCAAAAGGCACGAAAATATAAAGTAGATCAGTCGATACATCAATGAGAAAATTGACTATTCGATTGTTGGTTGTCCAAGCATTTCTTCGTATTCGAATCGCACAAAAAGAAAACACAACAAAAAACTGGGACATCGTCGGCCAACTAGCCGAAACAGTCGCGGAATGCAAATTGCCTACAGAGAGTCCCAGACCTTGGCTCATTGAACTAGAAGCGACCGAAATGAAAAGAGAAAAAAAAATGTAATTTTCGGCGATATAAACATACCGAAAATAGGTTTTCATGCGACTAGTCAAAACGTCCCACCCAGCGCAGTGTGTATAATTACGTGCGGTGTACATTTTATTGAGATAATCTCACAATGGAACCATGTATTGTCTTACGAGAAAACAAAATGTACCGTAATCGTGAGCAAGCTTCACATCCAGCGAAACTTTTTTACTTACCGGGGTCTTAAAATGACCGCTTTTAATTGGAATTTTATTCAAAAGTAACAAATTATGGCCACTGTCTTATCAGTTGAATATCAACTTAGCACCCTGTTAAGAGTGATTTCTCTCACTCTATCTCTCTCTTGAACTAATTTTGGTGAATTCTCAATGTGAATAGTTTGAACTTGAGTTTAGGTGTGCAAAGAATGGCGATAAGCCATCATTAGCCTCAGCATAGATCACACCATTTGACTGAGTGAAAAGCTGATTTTTGTCAGTGATAACCTCAATGCAAGCAACTGTGTCGTTTGCTTAGTAGATCAACGGTTTCTGTTCTGTTCGGAATATTCTGGTATGTGATTTTTAATTAAGAAAAAACACTCAAATAATCTTCAACATTCATCATATCAAAAGGCATTTGCAAACGGACGATTAGAAGATGCGGCAGCGGCGGTGGCTTTGTAATCTGTATTACAGGTCCATTGAAGCAAAAAAAAAAACTGCAATACTCGAAGAACGTAATATTCTGCTCAAAAAATGCTTCAGTATGTTTATAATCTTGTTTCGCTTTGATCATCATTTAAATGCGCATAATTTTTTGTTTCTTCTTAACTTTTAATTTGATTTAACGGTCATTTACGGCTTAACTTTACACTTGGATCAGATCAGTAGCACGAAAAATGAGGTCTAGAATTTATAAAAAATCAAATGAACCGAAAGAACTCTACATCACACTCAAATGTGAGTTTAATTTTCGTTTATGTAAAGCATTTTATGTTTTCAACCAGTTCAAAGATCTTATGGCTTGACTAAACCGGTCAAAATCAAACGAATGGAGGGAAAACATTGAATTTGTTTAATTGAATTTGAAAAAGTCAGCTAAAGAAAATAACGAAAAAAGAGCAAGCAGCGAGCACTTTACGTTTCAACGAAGCCCATTCATTTTATGGGGCGATATAGAAAGTGTGAAAATATGTATGGAATAGTAAAATGCTAGAGTTTATTTCAATTTACCCGGAAAAATGGTGTATCGGATGACATTTTCGTTTGGGTCGGTCGCATTCAAAGCATCTTCCTTGAAATGCTTTGCTCGCACGTTCGTTGGATCGTTTACCATTTCATCGTCGAAATTAAATTTGTTGTAAAAACAATAATCAAAAAGCCATGCCGCACACGCTCGCATCCATTCGAAACGAGAGACATTCAAAGTGGCAAGTAGTTGGTTCAATGGCCCATTTCATCTCTGTGTTTCGTCAGTTGAAAGATCGAATTTGCAATCACTTCTCACTTCACACACACACCACAAACACAGCGCATGCATGTCTTCTTGATGAATCAATTTCAACGTCATGCAATTTACAACGTGCGCGATTCGTTGGTCTAATGAGCTTGACTCTCTCGCCGAAGCACGAAATCGCACAAAGACTTTATTAGTTTTTATTTTGGTTCTCTGATTTTAATGACAATCAAACGTGAAAATCGTTTGTTTATGAAATATTATGAAGAAGAAGAAATAAAAATCAGCAACAATAACAAACACACACACACACACACATTCAGCACGGGTAAAACCGAAAACAATGCATTCGGTGCGATACTGTGTATTAATTCTTCATTCGAAACGTGTTGCATTTCATCATTCCGCTTTAAATTCATAAATTAAGGCGATACTATTATTATTTTCATATTTGGTTTTGTTTTGATTAGGAAAAAGAGTTGAAATATAGAAGCGTGGGTATTTTTGTCTTTTCTCTCTCTCTGGCAGAGAGTCTCTCTCTCTCTCTGTGTGTTTTCATTTGATTTTGTGTTTTGCCGTGGAGCTGAGTTTGCATCGTTAGTTTAGACTGTATTTTCGACAGAGTGGCGAATGCTGAATGCGAAATGTGCACTGTATGCCTGAATGAATCACGAAACAAATGAAAGTGTGCTGGCGCGCACAACACTCTCGCGCGACATTTCTTTTGAGACTTGCTCTTTGTGTTGTTGTTTTTTTTCTTCTGAGAAATAGTCATTCAATTTTTTGTTGTAGTTTCTTTGTTGTGTTTTTTCTCTTCTCCTTTTTCAATGCACTGACAAAAATTGCAATAAAACACTTTCACAAAATGATACTTCGCTTGTGATTTGTTGTACCTTATCGCATCCCATTTTGGGATTTGTTGTTTTCATCGGTTGCGCGACTTTTGGCTTGTGTTCACCTTACGGCATTAAATCAGCCACCGATGACAAGTTGAAGAGTTCAACTACACCAAATTGCAGAAGAATCTCCCACATTACCGTACAATAATCACGAGAGTTGCATCGAAAAGTGGCTCACAACAAAACCGTTGAATTGATTGGTGTTGTAGATGCTGAAGCAGCAGCAACAGTCGATTCGTGCAAGGTCGTCTCCACGTAAAATCAACAGCGAAAAGAACACATATATCGAATTACAGTTACTGAATGCTCGTTGGCTAGGTGCATCTTGATGATCATACGATTTATTTGGAGTTTTGGCATTTCAGATTATTTAACGAATACCGTTTGCTAACCCACTGATCGAATATTGATGCGTGGATGCTGTTAATTATCGAACGGTTGACAAATGGCAATTCCAATACTGTGCGCACACCATTGAATTGGTGCATATTCAAAACAGGCAGCTGTATTTATTTCTGTCATAAAAACTAACGATGATCCGCTACATTGGAATTAGAACGAGATCAGTTGTCGTCACCGTTGCTGCCGCCGTTGTTACTTGGGATCAGAGACGATATATTCAAACGGAAATGTTCGATAATTCTATTACACAACGAATGCTTGTTTATTGAATCGTTCTAAGTCGACTAAGAGTCGGATGCGTGCGTACTTGTGTGTGTTCGTTTGTCTGAGATTCAAAGAATTTGAATAGAACATCGGTTAGTTGAGCGCAGCATGCAAACAAATTGCCTGGCATCAAGTACTCATTTTCCACTGATAGTAGTTTACATTGCATAACTGTTGTTTCATTTTCGTAGGCAAAGCCGGCACATTGCATAAGACACAATTACCGTCCGAACCATTTATTGACCAGCCACCGAGCATATGGGCTACAACTTGATTCGATGCATTGTGTGCATGCTGTACAGTTCGATCGATTGCATCTCTCGGTCTTTGGTTGACACACATTCGAAACGGGATTTGACTTTTGCAACGATTAACGATATCTATCTCTCTCTCGCCACCGGTCGATTACTCACACCACAGTCATGATGTAATATATAATTTTTGCGGGATTCTAAGTCGCAAAACAAAAACTAGTTGGGCAAAGTGTTACGCAACGGATTCCTTGATCTTCGCCTATAAAGATCATATTTGAACATGTAATCAATTGTACACGAATAGGTATTACCATAAATTCATCAAATGCATGGGACGCGTGTTGACCACATGCATGCATTCATATATCGGGATAATAAATTAATTCGTATTGATACGATTGCCATTTATGGTTTTGATGATGGGAACGTGAAGAATGCATTCTATGATGCAACGCAGAAATTGCGAACCGGTTGCAGATACTATTCAACCTATATTCATTTAGAGATTGTGCAATCGGCAGGCGAAAACTTGTTTTGATCGTTCAACATTGACATTGATCGAAACGTGTGCGAACGACGATAAATTACAAATTGGCATTAGAATCCAGGGATAGGAAGAAAACCATGCTGACTCCATGTTGCTTAATGATATCAATTGCGCTCATGAACTTCGAATAGGAAATTTTTCCATTGCAAACATGATTATCCACACTTGAAGCGGCCTTTGAATGTAGGCATGCAGTGCCGTTGCATGAGGACGATCGAATAACGTTTCTTCGCACCTGCAAACATTGCTGTCATTCGATTTGTGTACAGTTTTCTGTTTTACCTTACTGACACAGTCACCTGCATTCGCACAGAGCAGCTCTTACTTAAATCGGATCAAAAACCTCTCATCGTTTTATTTTGTTTGCTTATTAATTTTCTGTCGATTCACCTTGATAATTACTGAATCGGATGTAAATCCGTGGGTAAATACAGTATAAACTGTACATGCGTCATGAATCGAATTATCAAATCCCATTCAATATAATATTTTCCACACACGGATTACTATTGAAAACTGTGCGAGCGATCGTGTGCACATAAATTCACACCACGATTCATTGTTTCATCTGCTCCATTTACATTCCATAAAAGCCGATCGAATTTTACCGTTTCGTTGATCCGCAATTTATATTCCATTGAAATGAGACGACAATGTGCGCAACGAGATGTACAAACCATTTACGAAAGAAAATATCAATTTTATTATTCAAATTGAAAAAAAGAAGCGAATCAATTTATTAGATTATTACCGTAATAATATAATAGCCGAGCATTTATTTATATGGTCGATCGAGATCAACAACACAAATAATTAATGATTTGAACGCATATTCGATGTGTGATACCATTTTCAGCAAAATCGCAACTAGTGCGATTTCATCAGTACAACGAATTTAGGATGTTTTAATTTACACATGGCACAAATCTCATTTGTTGTGCAAGCACCGAAATAAACCTAATTCGGAGTCGTGTTACTCACGCTTCCGGAGACGCTAGAAATGCTTTGTCACACAGGCCACAATTACCATTCAGAGTATTTTGGTAGGTCTTTTTCTGGGAATAAACGCGAGGATTGGGCTTACCATCACAGCCAAAATACTCAACTCCATCTCTCTCTCTCTCTCTCTCTCTCTCTCTCTATCTCTCTCTCTTGAACGGCATTCCGATATAAAATCTCAAAACTCAAGTCAAGTAACAAGCGTTACTTGGATAATCTCCAAATCATCACAAGAAAATTAAATGAAAAACCATTTCAAGCGAAAGCGAATTCCAACTGAGAGCCGGAATGTAATTGTGGCTCCGCGAACCCAAGCATACAGCTAAATAAATAAAACTCTTCTCACTCGCTTCGCACAAACAGCAAAACACAATGAGAAATCAGCCAAGAAATTATTAGCATTTAGATTTTTCCTTCATTCATTCCGACATTTATAGCGCTGCAACGTACGAAATTCCAAGTGCGCGCGCAAGATGCTATACATTGGTTCGGCGACCAAGCAAGCGAAGTGAATGAGTGAGTGAAAAAACGAATGAAATGAAGAAAAAAATATCCAAATCACTTTAGCGACCTTTGATTCATTTCTGCACGCTCCGGTCGAAACCATTTGCCATTGCGATGGATTATCTCGCAAGTCACATAGATTTCACGCTGCTTTAAATGCTTCTCATTTTTGCCAACACAATGTTGTGTTTCTCTCTTTCGCTCTTTGCACCATAAGAAAGCGAATATTACGGCCGTTGTTCATGGAACAATGGCAACTGCAATAGTTCTGATCCTTTGAACGAGACAAAGTGAGGTAAAGCAAAAAAAAAAAAATGCACGCAAATAATGCATTTCATGAAACCAGTTTATTTTCTTGCAATGAAGACGAAAAATTGAGCATCTTCGCGAAATGAATATACCGATAAAGTGGAATTGTCGTAGTCTCTGGCATTTTTCGTATTTCGTTTCCAAATTGCATCCATTCCATGATGTGCGCATATAAAGTGTTGGATTGGGAGATTTTTGTGTCCGTTTGAATAGCAACTGATTGTGTGAATTGATAGCGGAATATCATCAGTCTTAACAATTATTATAATCACATTAGTCGCTCTCTCAATCGCAGTGTGACTCTTCTCAATATTTGGACACCGCGACCAATTCGAATTTCAATTCGATTACATTTTAAGTGCACACAGTTCGACAGACGTCCAACAAAGCAGATATCGCAAGTAAACCGGTTCGCATCGTGCACATCGTTACATGATACCATTTAAATGGACCCAACTATATTACACAATGGAAGACGTGTTTTTTTTCTTTCTTCTTAACATTTGTACCAGGGCTTGTCTGTATTTCTGCATTTGTGATGCGTTTTGTGGAAACGGGCTTTTGAAATCTGTTCGTGTTTTTGCAATTGTTTAAGCATTTTTTTCTATAAAAAAAGAAGTATCAAAAATGCTAGCACTCCCTGATCTCCAATCTCAATTTAGAAGACCCCGGAGAACATAGTAGCAACGAAAATTGGTATTCTTTTTAACACCCATTATACTGAATTACTCAATGGGCTTGAAGTGGTCTCAAAGGATTTTCTGATTGTTTCATAGATTGTGATGAGACAACTTTAAAATGCTCCGAAAACCGGAAAGCGTTTTTTTCGTTATCAATTCGATAGCACACTTGAATGGGTGACAAAGTGATGCAACGCCGTAAGAGAAGATCAATAGACATATTGAAAGTGGATATCAATAGGAAGAAAGAAAAGTTGATAAAAATATGCAAAACTGCGTGATTGAGTTGATGACAAACCATGTGTTTTGATTCATTTTTCTGCGTAAAATATATATGCATGATGCGAATCGATGTAAATTGTCACCCATTAACGAAACAAAGAGCGCACTCATAAACACAAAGGCAAAATCGTGTCTTCCGAAGTGCGTTTTTATGTCAAAGCCCGCTAAATGAAGTGAGGTAATCGTTGAAAAGCATTTTTCCCTTGAGTTTAATCACCGATTAGTATCTCAACGATTTTGCAGCACAGAAAAAAGCATTAACTATGTTGAAATCAGCAGAAAAACTCAACGTCAACGACAATGATGTCGACGACAACAACGACAGTAGCAGCACAACAAAAACTTTTCACCAATTTGTCTCTCGCTTCACATGTTATGCACGCAAAAAATGTGCGCAGTTCAAATCAGTTTAATTAATTTAATGTGATTGTTTGTATATGATTGCTGCTTCTTTGAATTACAAAAATAAATAGATGGCTTTGACAACGCAATAGCGATGACAACTGTTTTATTAGCGAAGGAAAAGGCCGTGAAGCCATCGAACGATTAGCATTGATAAAGAATCCATCGATCGAGTGGCGAATGTACGAGCTTCACCATGTAAATAATACTGAAATTAAAACGCACCTAGAGCAACATAATAATCGACGCCGTGACATGGTACGTGCGTCGTAATGATTGCTTTTTCTTCGACCTAAAGAGAAATGTTGGAACGCACAAATTATGGTTACTAATAAAATTTCAAGCATTTAATTTTGAGCTATTGTTTTCATTTAGTACGCGTTAGCTTTATTTTCCGCACGCACTTTTCGCCCGAAACAAACCTGGTCGACCCAGCCACTTTGGTCAATCCAAACTGGGTCACATTTGAAATTTTCTACATATGCTCGTCGTATCATTGTGCGTCGAAAGTTTTCATCGCCACAACATCAACAAAAACTGATTTTATTGCGTCTTTCGACAACAACAAAAAGAAAAACGATGGAACTAAAATGTAAGAAGCGATTCGCGTCAAGCACATGGCATTTTAACAATAATTCACCGGAAAAATCGGCTCACGTTTTTTAGTTTGATTTTTAAATTAATTGTCTTATAATAAATTTCTCGGCGTTTTTGCCCACTATTTCAGAAGAAATTTGACGCTAATTGATAGAAGAAGACGAGAGAAAAAACATCAACACAACGGAAAGAGGAAGCAGAAAGATTATAAGACAGTCTAGAACAAAAATATGTCTCGTGTTTCGGAGACATGTTCCGAAATATTTTATAATATTTTTGGAAAGAAACATTTTTTTACTCTTCATGGTATTCTTGAATGAAACTATTCATAAAACGCATAATTCTCACACGTTATGAGACTGGTTTTTTGTTGTGTAGGTAAATTTGATTTGTCTGTTTTAATCTCTTTCGTCCCAGCGTACGAATTGTGGATTGGATCTTCTTTTAAGCAGGTCTTATCAAAACAAATCCACTTTCAGCCGATGCTGTGTGCAAAGATGATGCGTGTGTGAAATGTGACAAAATAAACAATTTGGATTTAGGTAAGAATTGAAATAAAACCCATAATACAAGAGATTATTTAAACGATCTTCATGTCATTTGTATTTTCTAATGACTCCGAAAACGGAGACCGACTGTCCACTAACATGAATTCAAATATGAGCGCACACATACACACACATATACAAAACAAAACAAAACTCGACCACTCAACTGGACGCGCGTCCAATAAAACGATGGACGCACAGCGAAAATATGAATGTAAAAAAAACGGCAAAAAGAGATAAAAATGTGGAGTGCGCATACAACGACAAGTCAAAACATGAAATGATCAAGAATTCGGTCAACTTTAAATAAGAAATTAGCCTAACGGGAATCGTTATGTTTCGTGTATTAACACGAAAATGAAACAACAAGAACTAAGAAATAAAAGCGACGCGCTTGCCAAATAGACGTACTAAGCGCGAGCAAACGCACACACAACGCGCATCAAAGACAATGTGCTGACAGAAACAAGAAGGAACAACCGGATGACACACTATAGTATTCACGTTATCAGGGCGAATTTTGTGAAAGAATCAGCCGTGTTGATCGTATGCTTTAAACATCCGCAGCTTATCCAGATACACAGCTCATATACATTTTTAACGGATCAACATTATTTTTGGTGCGATAATGAATCATGTCAAAGATCTTCTTGTAGAAATGCTACACATTTTCATTTCAATCGATCACCAAGCCCATTCTAGCATGCTACGAGCTTCAACGATAATAAGTTATGCGTGTATTTTTTTTCTATTGGATGCAAAATGATAATGAAATTTGAGTCGTTCGTTGATCCAAAACCTGTTTGTTGTCAATGGCCCGAATCATATCGGCTCGAAAAACACTTGGAATCGTTGTCGTCGAATTCTAAATGCTATGCAAATGTCAACAAATTTTCAAAATAATCTAATTTTTTCCGTTACGAAAGTAGAAAGTCAGTCGAACTTTAAATCGACTAGAACCGCAAAAATGGGAAATTAATACTGTGACCGGTGATTTACTACAATTGAATCGATTAATTTAATTCTCTTATTTGGATCGGCCGGATAGTGAAGAAAATCGGCAATTCAGAGAAATTCTTGACGATAGCATATTTCCGAGTTTTGATTACAAGAATTTAACCTCGGTCAAGCGATCAAATCAAGCGAAGATAATTTTGACTTTATTCAATTCCATTTAATTTTGGTCACTTTGTTTTGAATGTAGAATATAGCAATGATATACATGTGTAGACCAAGCGCAAAAATTGAAAAGGAAATAAATCAGAGATTACTATGAGATATTTTTATTCATATGGGATAGAAATATCGCATAAAAATATCAGATATTTTTCATGCGTTGCGTTGTTGTAACGCATCTGCAGTACAAAATTC